>NC_052098.1:25257500-25405000 GCF_015852505.1 Tachyglossus aculeatus | reverse complement strand
TACATGAATACTATTATGATATGTTATGAATGCAAAATATTTTTAGCTGTCACGTGTTTAAATTTGAAGCAAGTGTTTAAGCATATTCTGGTCATAGCATTTTTGATCATTCAATGTTGTCTTTCTTTCTCATAGGACAATGAATAAACTAAAGCCACCCTCTGTCTTTCATTTTAATATAATCATTGTTTGAAAAATCCAGCAGAAGTTTCTGAATAATGAAATAATTTCACTAATAATCATATCACTGTTAGCTACTGGAAAGCTGAGGGTTATGATTTCTACAGGCAATTTTTTGAAATTTCATAAATCATATACCTTAATCCTTGGATCATTTTGGGACCATCCCAAAAATGATGATGAGAGACTTGTCGATGTTGAAACCTTAGGGATTACTTTGTAGAAAAAACTGACTTCCAAAAACAATCTGAAATCCATTTTAAACTTTTAGGCATTGAGTGATTAATCTGGTTGGACAACTATGATTTTAAAATTTTAAAAAAATTTAAATTCCCAAACTGATATTATTGTATCAGTAATTTGTAGGGACCCGTGTCTCAATCCTATTAAGCAACTCTGTTTAAATGCATTTTTCACCTGTTTTAGAGATCATTGTCGTTACATTTCACAGGAGCATCAGTGTTTTAATAGTTTGCCTGAACATACTTGTGGTGTTTTATCACTTAGCTTAAAATGATCATCATAATCCACCATCAACCAATAAATCTTCTACTTCCAACTCTGGCTTTTAACCAGATGAGTTAAAAACACATGTCAAGACAGCTGTGGTCATATTGGGCATGCTGTGTGTGTTCATAAACTATAGCTGGTCCAAAATGTCTTCAGAGTATGAACTAGGGTAAGGTTATATTTATAAACTGTTATTGGAATGTACCTGCAATCCAAAACTTAGAGTGGGCTTCCTTAAATACTTTGTTTCTGACCAAAACCCTTTCCCAAATTTCCCAAATTGCTTTTGGGAAGTTTACTGAAAGTTTCTCCCTTCAGTTTTTTAATCAAGCATAGTCACTTAGTCAAACTCTCCAGATAAATACAGTTGATTTTAAATTTTAGGTGTTAGCGTAACTTGAGAGAAAGAAACCAGCACACTAATATCAACTAATGCCTAATTTAAATATATATTCTTATATTCTCAGTATATTATATAAAGTTATATATACAGGAATATTTTTTATTTGAATAGAAAAAGAGGAGGAGCCTATGCTTGAAGATGTGGTCTTCTCTGGTGTGTTGTGTAGCCAAATCAATGCTACTACCCACCCACCTTTACTGAATATGTGGCATCTCCTGGTCCACTGATAAAGAGGGATTATCAGAGGAAATTCAACTGTGGTATCTTAATAAAATTTGTTAGTTTACTCCCAGAATAGCCAAATAGCCTCAGCATTACAAACTACTGGTGATGTTAAATGACAATTTAAGATTTTATCACAATAAAGCATTAGTATTGCTTTTAAAAACATATTTTCTCATTTTTAACGTTTTAAATCTAACATGTATAATATCAGTTATGACATTTGAAATGCCAAAGAATAATAATTTTCTTCTAAAATATGGTAAAATTAATTATTTTTCTCCCGAGGACTTTCTTGTATTGAACTGATAAACTTTTTAACTTTGTGCTGTTTGCATCAATTCACAGTACCAAGATAAATGTGATATGTAAAGTCGAATAAAGTAGAAGTATATTCTGGAATTCATGAATGTAAACAGCACTTTGTAAACTGTTGATCTATTCTGATAATAGAGAAACATAAATATAAATCTATACTTTTTTCAGTCTTCCTTTTGAAAGCAGAGCATACCTTCAAGAAGCATGCCTCTATTCTTTACTTGAGGAACCTATTTATAGTAGATTTTACAGTCTGTCTGCTGGGCTGATTTCCTTTAAAATAGTGTCCAAGTGAGGGAGCACATATACAGTCTTGTATTTGGCAGATATACTCCATACATTTTCTGCATTATTCTAGCTTAGAAAGGAAGAGTGAATTTCTAACCCAGAGAAACTTTTCTTTGGTTGTGAAGAAAAATAAAATGCTGACATTGTTTTAATGCAAGACCCTGCAAGGAAAGCTATTTAGTGGGTGAAAAGCTCTTCACAAGACTATCTGCTATATGATCGTATCATTACAATAGACATTTCTGCAATGGGCACGTAGCATATTGTATACTGTTGATAAGTCAGCATGCTTAATATTAAACAGCATTGTTAAACAATATTCGCTGCTTGGAGACACTTGAAGACCTATCATTCTATTACCTAGGGACTTCATTGTCTAGTTGAACTAAGCCAGATGTTTTGCTTTTGTTCTTCACATATGTGGTTGATATTTTCTTAAATGCAAACTAGCATCCAAATGTATTCACAAATATGCTGATGAACAGTGGAGTGACCTCCCTGCTCCTCTGTGCTTAGCTGTAAATTGGAAATAAAAATGTTCATTACTGGTCATTCCAGAATGTCATGAGGATGGGTGAGATTAGGAGCCCAAATTTGCCTCCTGTGAAAGGGAGAGGTCAAGCCATTGTGTTTGTTTAATGAAGAGACACCTCTGTAAGCTTTGATGATGACAAGAGAGAATGTCCTCAGTGGGCATGCAAATGTCAGCCCTGAGCACCATTTGCAATGAAGATTTGGAGGCAGCTGAGAGTCAAGCAGCAGAGTGCTCTTCCCTCTCACCTCAGCCACACACCAGAAGAGACACACGTTAGATAGCATCATCATCTTTAGGTAATGCTGCATCTCTAACCTCACTAACTCCATCCTACCACAATCCGAACAAAATCTTCCAATTTTCCATCTGGTTCACATGCTCTCACCCCCCAAATCCTATCCATAACCCCCTCCAGGACGTCTGGATTCTGGACTTGTCCCAGGCTATCTCACTCCTCCTGGACTCCCTACCTACCCATCTTTCCCTTGAGGCTATTGTTCACACCCATCACACCAACCTCTCCACTAAACTTAACTCTTTTTTCCCCTTGTCCCTTTGTAGCTCCCACACTACCAACCCTCAGCCCTAGATCACTCCCAGGGTTTTCTTGAATGCTGCTACTGGGACAACTACCACCACTTCAAATCCACCCCTGAGCTGCTATCATTCATCTCTCTCATGCTCAGCAACACTGCTGTTCCTCCCGCATTGACTCCTTTGCCTGCAACTCCCACAGACTTAAACTTCCTCCTGAAATCCTCCCTCCCTAACCTCTGATTAATTTTGCCATTATTTTCCCAATTTGCCCATTCCTCTCCACCAGTAACCACCCTGATTCAAGTTCTCATCATATCACAGTTGAATTACTTTATCAGCCTCCTCACCGGTTTCCCAATCTCCAGCCTCTTCTCCACTTCAAACTGCTGCTCAGGTCTTTGTAAAATATAGCTAGGTATACAGCTCTTCATTTCTCTTTATGGTATTTGTTAGGCACTTACTATATGGCAGACACTGTACTAAGCACTGGGATAGACCGCACGAGGAAGAGATAGCCAACCCTCTAGACTGTGAGCTTGTTGTGGGCAGGGATTGTCACTCTTTATTGCTGTATTGTACATTCCCAAGCGCTTAGTATAATGCTCTGCACACAGGAAGTGCTCAATAAATACGAATGAATGAATGAACTCTGCCCCCCCACCCCGCCCACCCCAACGCCCGGGCCCTCCTCAACCACACTTCAAAGATGCAGGAGGCAACTCACCAGGGAGATAACAGCCCCCCATCAACAATGAACTACTTATTAGCGGCTGTTCGCCCATTCCCTGAGTATGGACTGATGCTTTAATGAGTCACTAATTGCAGCTTGAAACCGCTTGCTTTAATAACAAATTCCTGTCCTCTTCTTTTCAGCCCGGGCCTTATTTACTAAGTAGCAGTATCCTCATTCACAGTTGCAATCAACATTTTGGTTTTTGGGGGGGTTTTTTGGACAGCCTGATAGCGCCACATTTCCCTGTCCTCCCAGTGCCCAAGTGTTCAGGGACTGGGAGTTGAGGGAGGAGACAAAGCCCAAAGAGGAAGAGATTTGGGGTGCTTAGGTCCAGAGCCATGCACCAAAGGGGAGAGTGGCTGCCCCACCACCCAAATAAATGTCTCCCACCAACCTGGCAGGGATGTGTGTAGGACTGCCCCTAAAGGAAGGTAAACTGAACCCTCCACCCCAACCCCGTCCCCACCACTCCAGCACCCACTCAGCAGGCCGGGGACAAAACCTAGTCTGGGAAAGGGTCTCCACCACACACACACATCCCCCTCCTCCCACCCATCCTTCACCACGGAGGCCCTCTGACTGCCAGGCTTGTGCTCTTTCCACTAGGCCACACTGCTTCTTTGGGATAAAGGTAATCTTGATTCTACCTCAGAACTGAACGCTTCCTCCCCTAGAGTCATTTTTCTCTCCCACTAACTGTGAATACTCTAATTACAACAAACTTTCTTCTTGTTATGAGCAGGGAACATGTCTGCTAACATTCCAGATAAATCAGTAGAAGGACTACCTTACCAGAGACATTTCTTGCAATCACTGCAAAATCATTTAATCCCAAATTGGAGTCTAATTCCTTGTTTCTCCGGGATGTCTTGAGGGTAAATAAAGAAGTACCAAATTCTCATAGAAAATGTACCTAATGTCTTTTCTTAGTAGCAATATAAAGAATATTATCCACTTGTAATTTGTACAGTAATAATAAGCAATTCATTCTATGTGCTGCCAAGGATAGATAGATGCACTGAATACAGTATAATCTAACTCCCGGGTCCGTGGTGTGTTCATCTTTTTAATGGAGAACTGCATCTATTCAATTCAGGGAGTAAGTGTAGGACGTAGCAGAAATCAGGCTTGCCTTGAATAATAATGGCAAAAATTGAAACTTTACTAGACAATCCATTGGGAATATCATTTCTTCAGTTAGAACAATTAAGTCATGATTTTCAATATTTGAATTTCTGGAAATAAAAAAGTAAACTATTTGCATTTTGTTTAATGAAGCAGATGTAACTCTGGGTCTGGCTTCTCCTCAAGGTTGATTTTGATATATAGGAGAGAGATATTAGGCTTTAAGGCCCTCCACCAGTTTTCACCATTTTCTGTGCTGTATCTGTGCTGATTCTCTCCCAGTGCATAGTACAGTGTTTGGCACATCATGTGGATATATGTACATATATAGATACTACATCTATAAATGTATGTATATATAATATTATATAAATCATATTCCCATTTTGACATATTCATATTCTGACACCAGCTTCCAGATTCCTTGTTGTACCTTTCTGCATGACTGCCCAGAATAGGTATAGCAGGACTGGTCATATAAATTATCATTCTTCATCATCATTATTTTTATGGCATTCAGTAAACACTTACTGTGTCTCAAACACTGTTCTAAACGCTGAGGTACAAGATAAGCAGGTTGGACACGGTCGCTGTCCCACATGGGGCTCACAGTCTTAATCCCCATTTTACAGATGAGGTAACTGAGGCACAGAGAAGTGAAGTGACTTTCCCAAATTCACCCAGCAGGTAAGGGGCAGATCTGGAATTAGAACCCAGGTACTCGGACTCCCAGGGCCGTGCTCATTCCACTAGGCCATGCTGCCCAAGACAGAAATGCACTCCGCACAGCTGGTGGCAAAAGGCACCCTGTCTGACCCACCCGGGGCTCCGACTCTGCCCCGACTCTCAGTTCTCTTCAACTGCTGCTCCCCAGCTAACACTTTTAGCTCTTCCCAAACTCACTCTCCAACTGTGCCTTATCCTCAACTTTCCCAAGCACCTAGGACAGTGCTCTGTACACAGTAAGCACTCAATCAGTACCTTTGATTGTGCTACTATGATTCAGGGAATGGGGTAAAGGGCAGGAAAGTGACTGGGAAAGGGGGAGAATGAAGAGGGAGTGGTGCAAAGGTAGGAGAGAGAGGATAGGGAATTGACTTACCTGCAATGATGGGACATAATGTGGAGGACAGGAGGGATATTCTGGGGTATATCATCCAATAGTGCTGGATGTGTTTTCGAGTGGGTTGAAATCTGAGGTATGCCTGTAGTTCCAATGTTAATCCTAAATTGTGTGTTGGATTTTCCAGGTGCAGACTGGTACGTAACCTCCATGTTCTTCAGACTATCCATGCATATTACTTTGCTGATTCTCAGAAGGGATTTATAATAATCTTCATGACTTCTTGTACGTGTGTGTGTGTGTGTGTGTGTGAAAGAGAGAGAGAGAAAGAGAGAGAGAGTGATTTGCGAACATGGTCATCAGTATTTAGGAATTCCTGTATGACTGATTCAAGCACAGTTGATGATGCCTGCAGCTGTCAAGTTAAAATAATTTCACAAAGGACTGGAGAAGCAGTGTTGTCTAGTGGAAAGAGCAAAAGCTTGGGAATCAGATGACCTAAGTTCTAATCCTGCCTCTGTCACTTGTCTGCTGTGTGCCCCTGGGCAAATTGATTAACTTTCTTTGCCTCAGTTTCCTCATCTGTAAAATGGGGATTAAATCCTACTCCCTCCTAGTTAGACGTGAGCCCCAAGTGGAGGCAGAGATGTATCTGTGCTGATTCTCTTGTTTCTACCCCAGTGCATAGTACAGTGTTTGGCACATCATGTGGATATATGTACATGTATAGATACTACATATATAAATGTATGTATATATAATATTATATAAATCATATTCCCATTTTGACATATTCATATTCTGACACCAGCTTCCAGATTCCTTGTTGTACCTTTCTGCATGACTGCCCAGAATAGGTATAGCAGGACTGGTCATGGTACACAGCCCTGCTTTATTCTGTTGGTGATGGGGAAAAGATCTGACAAGGCCCCTCCAATTCTAATGCAGCCAGCCATATCCTCATGGAGTAATCTTAGGATCATGATAAACTTTTCGGGACAGTGAAACCTTTTCACTAGTTGCCAGAGCCCAGTCTACTGATGTGGTCAAATGCCACGGTAAGGTCTGTGAAAACTATGTAAAGTCATTCATTCATTCATCCATCCATTCATATTATTTATTGAATGCCTACTTTGTGTAAAGTACTGTATTCAGAGCTGGGAAGGTACAAGGGTGATAATTCAGAAGCAGTCCCTGATTCACAGTGGGTTCACAGTCTAAGATTTCAGAGGAGGGGGTGTATACGGCAAACGCACGCGGAAAGATTGAGATGATAAAAACAACAAAATAACAAGAAAACAAAGACAAAAATTAAAGCACCGGTATAATATGGAACTAGAAACTGTTTTCAGGCTTTTAACCATCTGGCTAGACTTCTCACGCTTTGGATACTGTTGCTACTATTGTTATCACTATTTAAGGTGAGCATAGCTTTGCTGCTAGGACACTGACTATATTCCCGAACTTCACTGCTGCTCATGATCTCGTCTTGCCATTTGATATCGAAGATGGCCTGTAAGTGATGCTATTGGAACCGCTCAAGGAGTCAGATGGGGTTGCCTTTGTGGGATCCAGGTTTCACAGCCATAAAGAACTTGGACAACACTACAGCTCTGTAGAACTTTAGTTTGGTCTGGAGCCTGATACCATGCTGCTGCCACAACTTGTTAGACAGTGTCCCAGAGGATGTGTTGGCCTTCTTGATTCTGTTTTATATTTTCCTGTCTAATGCTGCATCACGAGTTAGCGTAGTGCTAGGCCGCGGAGTTCTGTCACAGGTTTTAGTGCTGTATCACCAATAAACAATTTGGGTTGTGTGTGTTTCTTCAGACTTATTGTCAGCCAATTGCACCTGGCTGATTCAGTGAAGCAATTACCATCAGTTGTATATTTTCCAAGGTGTGGGCCTCTCGGGCATATTCACCTGCATACTGTAATACTTGAATGACTGTTTCCAGGACTTTGGATGATGCTTGAAGTCTGTGGGAACCTATGTAAGGAGAATGAGTGGCAGAGGATATACCCAAACAGCTGTTGGTTGGAGGAGCTGAAATTGGGAAACCGAAAGCAAGGAGGGCAAAGGAAGCATTTTAAGGACATGATCAAACAAAGCCTCAGATAATGGTGCATCCCAGCTGAAAACTGGGAGTCACTTGCTGAAGATAGACCATAAAAAGCAGAGTGACCTTCTTTCTTTGAAACACAGCTTTGTATGAAAGAGAGAAAGGAGGCAAAAGAGAAAACACCAGGCTCTGGAAACATTAAGTACAACAACACATTGTGACTGGGCCTGGGCACTGGCCCTTTCAGTGACACATGCAGTCATAGGTAAATTTCACTACCAGTGGTGTCTCTTCAAATATGAAGACCAGCTATACAATTCTATTAGTATTATAATTCATGGAATTGTTACTGCAAAGGAACAAAAGAAAATGTAAATATAGGTGACTGTGACAGCAGCTTTGCAGTGCATGCTGCTATACACAGGGGTCACAGAGGGCAAGAGAATGTGGATAGCTTAATACAACCCACACCACTTCTGCAAAAAACACTCAAACACATGTTCTGTTAGTAGTAGGATTTACCTTTCATTTCCTAAAACCCAAACTAATATCATAAGAAAAATAGGCAGCCTCATTCTGGTCTCTGGTTGGAGGTACAGTAAGGGCATCCTTGGGGTCTGAGCATACTCAGCTAGGGATGCAATGCTCCCCTTAAATGCCAAGGGGACAGAAGAATCAATCAATCAATTAATCAATCATATTTATTGAGCACTTATTGGGTGCAGAGCACTTTGGGGAGTGCAGTATGACAGTGTTGGAAGACATATTCCCGACCCACAAGGAGAAGTTTTCACAGGATCAGTGTGGAAGACACTGTCTTTCAAAGGTCACTCACACACAGTTCACTATCAGCAGGAGCATCTTCAAACAATAAAGGAAAGCTAGAGATATCCATATTTCATTATTACTATGTAACTAGAAACAATTCAGGATAGGATGCCAGCATTTCATCATAATCAACCTGCATGACAATTGTTTTTGTAACATAATGATTAATAGTAATATTTATTAAGCTCTTATTACATGCCAATCACTGTAGTAAGTGCAGGGGTAGATATAAGAAAATCAAGTTGGACACTGTACCTGTCTCATAAGGGGCTCACACACTAAGTAACATAACTGAAAGATCTCATACTAACTCTCTTCTAACACTCAGGATTTTCTCTTGTTTCACAATTAACATTGCTTCTTACAGTGGTCTGGAAAACTGAAGTCCTGAAATACAAATAGCTAAGAAGAGCGCATTCTGAAGCCAAAATGACATTTTTCTAGATAAATAAAAGTTTGCATTATAATAATCTTCCTTTTTCATAAAACATTGCTAGTCTTGTGTTTTGCTAATCATTTTAATGGTACCCTGAGATGTTTATAAGTGGTACCCCATATAATAAAAACCACATGTTTTTATACCAAGTACATTCAATCAATTAACTTATACACATTAAAGTCAGAACATTTAGAATATTGATGACATGTGTTAGCTTTTAACGAACAAAAGCCAACAAAGTTAATTTAAATCATTGATCCTTGGAACATTCACCCAGATGGGAAACTTTTGACTACATCACAAATGATTTTGACAAACAGTAGTTTGTAATTATTGTGCCTTCATAAATTAATTACCAAATCAATCAATAAGCCAAGAATCAGTACAACAGCCACATGGATCAATTTAAAATGACTGTGCTTCTCCTTACCTGTATTTATGACTTTGTAATTTTTTTAAGTTGCCTTTACTGGATAGACTTTCCTATGTTCCAAAGGGCCATTAAAAAGAAACTTTTAAGGTGATTTTTTTTGTTTGACAGGATGTCATTCTCCCTGTTCTACTAAAACTTTTAAAACTTTAGGCTACAAGGATTTCCATAGTTTTTCTTGTGAAAAATGAATCACAATTTATTCTGCAATGAGGATCTCAGAGGAATTTTACTCAAATTATCTCAACCCTCCTTGCCATATTTCTACAGAGAGAGCCGTTGTGGAAATTGTAGAAGGAGAAGCTCAAAGGGATCAAGTGAGTTGATTAAGGTTATTCAACTGAGTATAGACCCAGGTTTTAGGAATCTTAAGCCATAGGCACTGCCCATTACACTACTCACCTAAGAGCAGATCCTATTTCTTATATTATGAAGTTTTTCTTATTCTTGCTTGTATCCAGGGCCAGACTGGCTCAGAGATCTTTACCAGGAAATCCCCAGCATGAACACTTGGAGGTTTGAGGAGTAGAAAGTCACTTTTTTATTTGAATGGTTTTTTGTTAAGCACTTACTATGTGCCAGGAACTGTAGTAAGCTTAGGGGTAGATGCAAGATAATAATAATGATAACAATAATAATTGTGGTATTTGTTAAGTGCTTAATATGTTCCAGGTATTATACTAAATGCTGGGGTGGATACAAGCTAATTGGGTTGGACACAGTCCCTGTCCCGCTTGGGGCTAGCAGTCCTAATCCCCATTTTACATGTAAGGTAAGTGAGGGCCAGAGAAGTTTATTCATTCATTCATTCATTCATTCAATCATATTTATTGAGTGCTTACTGTGTGCAGAGCACTGTACTGAGCACTTTGGAGAGTACAGTAGAATAATATAATAGGCACATTCCCTGCCCACAACGAAGTTACAGGGTAGAGGGATTGACTACATTCCAGAACTTCATTGTTCATAATCTTTAGAGAAGCAGCGTGGCTCAGTGGAAAGAGCACGGGCTTTGGAGTCAAGAGGTCGTGGGTTCAAATCCCGGCTCCGCCACTTGTCAGCTGTGTGACTTTGGGCAAGTCACTTAACTTCTCTGGGCCTCAGTTCCCTCATCTGTCAAATGGGGATGAAGACTGTGAGCCCCACGTGGGACAACCTGATTACCTTGTATCTACCCCAGTGCTTAGAGCAGTGCTTTGCACGTAGTAAGCACTTAACAAATACTAACATTATTATTATTATTATTATTATTATTGTCTTGCCATTGGACTTTGAGTCTGGCCCATTAGCAATGCTGGTAAGCACTGCTCAAGAAGCCAGACCTGGTGCCTGTGTAGGGTCCAGGCCTCACAGTATTAGAGAAGGTTGGATGGCAGTACAGCTCTGTAGACCTTCAGTTTGACCTGGAGACTTGATACTGTGCTGCTGCCATAATCCGTCGGTCAATTTCTCACAGGATAGGCTCGCCTTCTTGACTATTTCCCTGCCTATCATTGCATCATCGGTTAGTGGCCGCTAAAGAATGGAATTCAGACATAGCTTTTAGTGCTGAATCACCAATGAAAATTCGGGGTTGTGTGTATGGGTTCCTTGCTGAAGGATGATAACATCACCTCAGTTTTCTTGAAACAGTAGCAGAACTGAGCAAGAGATCGGGACTGGCAGGTGTACATTCAGCTGAAGTTCTTCAGTCCCGCCTTGTTGAACTCAGTAGCAAAACCTGCTCCCAGGCACGGAACGGCCTCTTTCTGAATGTTGCATGTGGGCGAAGATGAGTGATTTGGGGCTGTTTACACTATTTAAATGACTCGTAGTGAAGAAGAAAGTATAGGTACAGAATTTTAAAATTTGGCAGCATATTATTAACAAACATGGAGTAATCACCACCAATTAGTTTCCTCCTCCCCCGGCCACCTGGAAATGTCACAGAGTCAGTGGGGAAGCAGCATTCTCAAAGAAATGCGGCAGGGGAAAAGGAGAGACAAGTCTATTTTAGGGATTGGAGGAGTGGGCACAAGACACCATTTATTTCAGCCCCTCTCTGCTGCCCACTAAGCATACCGACTGGCTGAGGAAAGGGAAGATGAAGACTCGGGGCTGTGTGACGGGCACAAAAATGTCTAAGTGGCCTCTGCTCTTGGAGTTTGGCAATGGATTTACAGTTTCTTTCCCCACATCCCCAACACATCAATCCTAGGGGAATGTTGTCGTGATGCTTGGGAACCAATGCAATCAGGTAGTGGAATAAATATCTTCTGTCTCTTTTTGAGTGCTTAATGTCATGAGAAAACATGTTCTAAATGTAATCTTCAGCTACAAATGTGAAATGTAAACTCACGGAATTAATTCAACAGTGGAATCACAAAGCTAGCAAGGTCATTTAGCACATATCAGGAGCTGGAAAGGTACTGTTAGATTGCTTGAAGCAGAGAGGAACAAAAGTTTTGTTCAGTTGACTTGGCTGGGGAAAATGGCTCAAAGACAAAAATTAGGAAATCAGGAGTAAAACAGCTTGTCCAGTAGTAAAACATATGTTTCTGCTTCATTCCTTCATGAATATGGATTTAGCTGTCAGGAAGTGCCACTGCCATCATGACTAAACCCTTAGTATAGTGCTCTGCACACAGTAGAGAAGCAGTGTGGCTTAGAGGCAAGATCACAGCTTGGGAGTCAGAGGATATGGATTCTAATCCTGGCTTCTCCACTTGTCTGCTGTGTGACTTTAGGCATGCCACTTCACTTCTCTAGGCTTCAGTTACCTCATCTGTACAATGGGGATTAAGACTGTGAGCCCCACATGGGACAACCTGATTACCTTGAATCTATCCTAGTGCTTAGAACAGTGCTTGGCACATAGTGACTGTTTAACAAATACCACTATTATTATTACTATTACTACAGTAAGTGCTCAATAAATATAATTGAATGAATGATTGAATGAATGAATGACTGTCATCAATCTGCCATCTATAGAAGCAGTGTGGAATAGTGGATAGAGCATGGGCCTCGGAGTTCCGGCTCCACCACACACCTGCTGTGTGACCTGGAGCAAGCCACTTAGTTTTTTTGTGCCTCAGTTCCCTCATCTGCAGAATGGGGGTTCAGTACCCATTCTCCCTCCTACTAAAACTGTAAGCTCCATATGGGACCTGATTATCTTGTATCTACCCCAGCACATAGTACAGTGATTGTCAAATTATAAACGCTTAAGAAATATTACAATTATCATTCACCCAGGGCAGGCAGCCATTCAGCAAAGTTGGAGAAGTGAACACATTCCCAGAACCAGAGCTCTGGGGCACGATCTGACTGGGCCCCTGGAAGGACTTTTCGGATGTTGCCTTTCCCTCTAGCCTGCCCCCCTCAATTGCCCTCCTTTTCCCCCTGAGGAATCCCCCAACTGTTCCCCTTTGGAAGTATGTTGAGCACAGAGTGGGGCCGGAACATCCCACTCAGCCTCAGGTATTTGGAAGCAGGAGGGCAGGACCCACTGTTGGAAGGAGGATGACAATGGGATAGGAACTGGTTTGTCTGGGCAACCCACGGGTGCCTATCCCACCCATCATCATCCCCCAGCAATGGTGGTGGTGGTGGGGAGCTCATCGCCTTTGAGGAGTTAGAGAAGGTGAGCAGGTGAGGAGGGGGAGTAGTTCTCTAAGCCAAAACTCAGGAGAAGAGCATCTACAACTTCTGAAAGTCTACTTATGGAAGCTGCCTTCTGATAACACTCTCTCTCTCTCTCTCTCTCTCTCTCTCGCACACACACACACACACACACACACACACACACACACATTCCTTAACGCCTTATCAGCCTTTGAGATTCTTGGGGGGCCCTCCCCAGCTCCTCTCTCTCAAGAGTCATGGAGAAACCTAGTTGGCGCTTGGAGAATGGGACATTTCTGAGCCAGCCGATCCATGTGCCTTGGGGACCATTTCAGAAGAAAAACCTTTTCCTCTATTTCCATGCAAACCATATTCCCGTTTGAAAGGTCTTTCCAGGTACTTTTCATATGCTCATCGCATAGGTCCTTGAAGAATAGAGTTCTACAAGCAACCGCTAGAAAGAGAATGCCAGAGTTTCTAGACAGTAAGCTCGTTGTGGGTGGGGAATGTGTCAGTTCATTGTTGTAATGTACCCTCCCAAGTGCTTAGTACAGTGCTCCGCACACAGTAAGCACTCAATGAATATGATTGAATGAATTATCTTTGGGAAATTTGGCAAGTCTTTGTCTCCTGACTGAAAAGGAGTCTCCAGATGGTTGCTTTGGGCTTGGGAGTCAGAGGGACTGTGTCCAACCTGTTTAAATTGTATCTACCCCAGTGCTTAGAACAAGTGCTTGGCACGTAGTAAGTGCTTAACGTGTTCATTATTCTTATTCTTATTCTTATTATCTGAAATTGGAATTATTTAGGTCACAGTTGGGATTCTGTTCGGCACAGGGTAGTTCAGCTTTCAAAATAGAACTGATTTATACCCCTAAACACACTGATCGGTTTTTTCCTGCCTTCAGATGTTGCCATTCAACCTAATGTAGGCAGCAGCCCTACACCTATTCTGCATGCTCCAAATTACTTTGCAATTAACTTATTACTGGTGTTTGCTAATCCAAACATACAGCTTTATAGGCCTTTCTCTTCCTATCAGCATCCTCTGCTTTAACCAACATTAAATGAGCCGTCACTATGAATTCTGGAGCTGTGATTAGTACCTGGGAGAATGAATAAAGCTTTGCCTAAGGAGTACAATTAAATCAAGACCAAAAGGATAATCATTGCATTTCCACAATTTGACATAAAACAAGAATGGTCTGGAATGGGATTGCTGGCTAGTAAATCAGAAACGTGCACCCATAAACAACGCACGCACACACACACACACACATGCAAAGTGATGATGATGAATTGTGAGAATCTTACGATTGCCCCTCTGCCCTGCCACCCTCAGTACAAGGATTTCATTAGGGTGAAACTTCTCATAGCTCAAGTAACATGGAACAAGAGCCAAAGCTTGGACAGCTGCTGTTTCTGCAAGTTTCTAGTTAACATAGTCTATTAGATATGAGCCAGATGTACTGTGTTACCTAGATATAATCCTTATCAGCAGCATTCCATCTGTGTCACACAAGTAGCAGGAATTAGGCGAGCACAGCTTTGGAAGGAAGCCGAACGTGTCCCGCACCCAGGTACGGTTCTGAAGTACGTAATGGCCTTCCATGTGATGAGAGAAGAAGCACACTGGGTTTCTAAGCACAAATAGTCACTTGAATTGGCTCCTGCATTCCAGAGAGAGGTTTATGGGGAATCTTGGAGCTTAGCTCTGGGCCTCAGAGTGATGATTGCTTTGTAATGGAACAAATTAAATTACATGAAACGTTAGACTCTTCTCTCCCTGCAATAGCTTCTCTCAATCTATTTAGGGGTCGTCAGGAAAAAAACAGAGCCTCTCAACAGATGCCTGACTGGCTGGGCACAGGGAGGAAAACCATAATTTGTCTGTAATCCCTAATGCAAACAGTTGTTCATTAAGAAACAAAACTAATGTAATCTTGATTATTTGCTCGGATTTCTACTCGATCATGTTGTTTTGTACATCTGGCAGGCTAATGTAATTTTACTGAGAAACCTAAAGCAATCTGGTGCTCAGACAACACCATGCAGATTTAGGTAAATTCTGGGCTCAGATTAGCATAATACTAACTAATCACGAATATCATTTGCATTAATTAGAGGGTTGGGGAAAGATTGTTTCTAAATGAAAGAAAATTGAAATAAAGATTAAGGGTAAGAGCTTGAAAACCCAGTTTTGCTTGATGCCAGTGTATTACTGATGATTTTCTCCTATAATGCCTAATATTTAATGTGTAAGTATTAATTAGAGCACTAGGGAAAGATTGCGTCTAATTGGAAGAAAACTGAGAGAGATTAAGGGCAGACCTTATGGACTTGCTTTTGCTTTATTCAAGTGTGTAGCAGATGATTTCTCTTCTAATACCAAAGAGCTTAATGAGTAAAAGATAGGGCGATTAATACATTAGGTTGAACCATGCCATTTTTGACAGAGCAGGGAAACACACTTGCTTCTTCAAAGTTAACAGAAGTGAATGTGCTTCTTTGTGTTGGTCAGCCAGGCAATGACAAAAAACAGAAAAACAGACAAAAAACTTCTGAGTCCACAATACAACATTGAAATCAAGACCGGTAAAGAAACCTTATCAAGGTGATTAAGACCCCAAATTTTGACAGATTAAAAATCACCATGATCCATATCAAATATCACATTGTTGACCTTTCACCATGGTGATATTTTCATTGAGGCTTTTCAAAGCTAGTTCTTGGTATAATCAACCCTATAATCAACCCTACAACAACAATGCAACTTTCCCCTCAAACTGCAAATACAGGTACTGTACAGTATTCCTGTCCATAAAACCAAACTGTTTGGATTAAATTTAGAATTTAATTCTTGAGGTCTTCTATTAAGCAGGTATTCCACCAGTTACGCCTGGCTCTTTTTCTGATAGAGAGGGAAACTGAGTCAGTAACATGAGGGACTTGGTATTTGCCCAGTGTCACATGGCAAGTCCAAGTGATAGCAGAGATGATTTAGAGGACTTCCAGGAGTGCAATGGGGAAAGAAGAAGTGTAGTTTATTGGAAAGAGCGTGGACCTGGGCGTCAAAGGACCTGGGTTCTAATCCCACCTCCGCCACTTGCCTGTTTTGTGTCCTTGGACAAGTCACTTGATTTTTCTGTGCCTCAGTTCCCTCATCTACAAAATGGGGATTCAATACTTGTTCTCCCTCCAAGGTACAATGTGAGTCCTAGGTGGGACCTGCTGATTTTGTAACTACCCCAGTACTTAGTACAGTGCTTGTCACATAATAAATGCTTGACAAATACTACTATTATTATTATTATTAAGGGGGTGAGAACATCTGATTTCTATCAACCAAAAGTATTTATTGACTGCTTACTCTGAATTAGAGTTGGTTGTCATGATTCCTGCCCTCAAGCGCCTCTAACCTCATTCCATCACACCTGGCCCTCTCACTTTTTGGTCATGGAGGGTATATTCACACTACAAGTCAGGTGACATAACTTTGAGAAGCAGCATTGCCTAGTGGATAGACATGGGCCTGGGAGTAAGAAGGATCTGGGTTCTAATCTTGCTTAACCTGATTCGCTTATATCCACCTCAGTGCTTAACACATTCAGCAAGCGCTTAACAAATGCCATTATTATTATTATTTGGCATTCTCTTATGTTTATTTCTGAAAGCTGGGAGGCCATATTTAGTGTGGCGTACTGTATCTGGTGCTGGGGAAAGGTATAAAAATGGATAAATTAGACACGGTCCCTGATCCACAGAGGGCTCACATTAAGAATAAGGAAGGGGGTTGGGGGAGGGAGGTGGGGAAGAAAGGGAAAGGAAACAGACACATAAGGAAAGATTGAATGATAAAATAGCAAAAAAAATAAGAAAATAAAGACAACAAGAAAAACAAGAAAAGCTAGTGTAAGTCTTGGGTAAGGGTGCTGTTTTCACGGCAGTAAGCCAGTTCAGAGGCCAACAGACACAACGGGAACAACCTTCCCAACGTTCTACATGTTTACACAGATGCATCGGTTTCTTCTTCCTGCCTGGAGGGACAGGGCAGAGGCCCTGAATAGTGTGGGAGGAGGGCAGGCTTCTCAGGCTTCTTGGACCTCAGTAGGCCCAACGCACTGCTGGAGAAGGAGCAGCTGAGCCTGGATGGTGCATCAACTTCTCCTTCCCTCCCAGAGAGAGAGGGCAGACCCCACCGGATGATACTTGCAATAGCTACGTACGCCATGTTTTCAGTAAACTAATTGCTAGCAAAGCATCACACTGTCAGACACACTTAGGAAATGCACATCTGCTCCCAGGAGCCAATGTCTAAGAAGAAAATCGAATCATTTCTGGATTCTTGAACTGAATATTTTTTAGTTCGGTTCAAGCTCAGTTAAGCTACTTACTATGTAGCTCTCCTGTATTATTCATTCAATTCATTCAATCATATTAATTGACCGCTTACTGTGTGCAGAGCAATGTACTAAGTGCTTGGAAAGTACAATTCAGCAATAGAGACAATCCCTGCCCACACTGGGCTGACAGTCTAGAAGGGGGGAGACAGACATCAAAACAAGTAAACAAGCATCAATATAAACAAATAGAATTATAGATATATATACACATCAAAACAAGTAAACAGGCATTAATAGAAATAAATAGAATTATAGATATGTACATATATGCACAAGTGTTGTGGGGGAAGGTGGGGTAGAGCAAAGGGAGAGAGTCGGGGCGACACAGAGGGGTGGGGGAGCTGGGGACAAGGGGGGCTTGGTCTGGGAAGGCCTCTAGGAAGAGATGAATCTTCAGTAGGTCTTAAAAGGGGGGAAGTGTGGTTGTTTGATATGTAGTTGATATGCAATAGATAAAAATCACTTCTGAAAGTTTGCTCCTAATATTGCATTACCCTTTTTCCCATTCAGGAGACAGTGTTTCACTGGCAAACAGAATAGGAGTTCAAATCATGGCTGCTTAGGCCCTTCTTCCTCATATGAGCCACTACTGGAAAATGGACAATCCACATCAATTTTCTGTGCCTTAGTTTATAGGTATAGCACTCAACGATCGTGTTGGAAAGAATGAATTGTTGTCTTTGAAGGGCTTTGACAATCAGGAAAGAAGTTCAAGTGCTGAATATTATTATTACTAAATAACCTTATTCTCCCCATTAAATAGAGGTGCAGGGATAGTTCACCTTCTCCTCCCACACAGGGCCACCCTAGTTCACAGCAACTGGATGGTTTTGACATCATTCAGTGGTATTTATTGAGTGCTTACTGTATACAGAGCATTGGACTAAGAGCTTGAGATGTACTTATTTAGGGCACAGGGATAGGGCTGCAAGTGAATGCTGATGGCAGTTATGCTACCAGTACAGCAGATATTCCCACACTATCCCACTCCCCTTGCCAATTCTAATAATTGATAATGATAATTGTGGTATTTCTTAAGTGCCAAATGCTGTACTAAGCACTAAGGTAGATATTAGATGATCAATCAGGCTGAACATAGCCCTGTTCCACATGGACCTCACAGTCTGAATAGAAGGAAGAACAGGAATTGGATCCCCATGAGGAAACTGAGGCCTAGAGAAGTTAAGTGACTTACCCAAGGTCACACAGTAGGCCTGTACCAGAGGTGGGATTAGAATCCAAATCTGCTGACCCCTAGGCCTGTGCTCTTTCCACTAGACCAGAGTGTGTCTGAAAGCTGCTTAAATAACTGAGTTGAGGGGGAGCAGAGCAGGACATAGCACAGGCCTCTGTCTCCCAGGAAGAAATTTCCCATGTGCACCAGGTGTACACCTGTCTCAGCGGATGTAAGGGAGCCTACAAGAATGCTTTTCCCACCTTGGAGCCTTGGATGGGAGAGACATTTTCATTAGGAAAATTATAATTAGACTATAATTCATATTAAGTCTACTATATCATATTAACTATGACAAGGATCATCATCCCAATTTTCTGGGATGTGGTTTCAGAGGCCATAGCTAGACACCCCCCACTCTAACTGATCCTAACCTCACTGTCCTTTCTCCCCCCTTGTGCTCCTCAGGAACTGTGAATGGAAAGGCATCCTCCTCGGCTCCCTCCCTGATTTTCCCTTCGACATGGGTGTGTGTCTTCTTCAAGGAGTGAATTCTGGTGCCTGACTCACCTGCATGTCTAGGGAGGACCATGGGGAGATCTAGACTGCATCAGTTTCAGGTTTCTGGGAAGCCACCAAAGGGCTGACTCAGTTCTACAGAAATATCCCTGCCCTTAGGGGAGTTGGAGGGAACTGCTTAGCACCCTTAGAGAGCACCCAAAACTCATAACTAGCCCACTTTGGTTCATCTCTACCTCAACACAGGGCAGTTGTCCCTCACCCCTTGTCCAAATTGTGCTGTACACCTCTGGTCAAATGAGCACATACCCTGCATATGCCTACTTTCCAGCAAATTCACACGCAGGCTTATTCATTCAATTGTATTTATTGAGCACTTACTGTGTGCAGTGCACTGTACTAAGCACTTATCATGCTCTCCTCACTTCATAACCTGCAAAGGGCACCGTGTGTGTGTTTCTGCACTCTTATTCTTCCCCTTCATATTAATATCTGGTTAAAAGAAGGATGTAATCAATCAATCTATGGTATTTATTGTGTGCAGAGCTCTATACTAAGTGCTTGGGAGAATTGGTAGACACAATTTTTGGTGGTATTTGTTAAGTGCTTACTATGTGCCAGGCACTGTACTAAGCGCTGGGGTAGATACAAGCTAATCAGGTTGTACTGTACTCTCCCAAGCTCTTATTACAGTGCTCTGCACACAGTAAGAGTTCAATAAATATGATTTAATGAATGAATGACCAAGTTCAGGTCCCACATGGGGCTCATAGCCTTGATCCCCATTTTACAGATGAAGTAACTGAGGCACTGAGAAATTATATGACTTGCCCAAGGTCACAGAGGAGAGACGTGGTAAAGCCAGGATTAGAACCCAGGTCCTCTGATTCCCAGGCTCATGTTCTTTCCACTAGGCCATGCTGCTTCCTTTCCCACAGCAAGTTTACAATCCAGAGGGACAAGTTTATAATCCAAGTACATAGATGATGCAGAAGAGAGAGGGAGTTGGTGAAAAGAAGACTTAATCAAGGAAGACTTCTTGGCAGAGATGTGATCTTAATAAGGCTTTGAAGTTGGGGAGAGTGGTGGTCTGGAGTATATAGATGGAGAGGGGGAATTCTTCCATACACCAGCTCTGATAATCAAGAAGTTCTTCCTCATTTTCAAATGAAATCCTTCCAGCTTTGATTTAAACCCAGTTCCACTCATTCAGTCCTCAAAGGACCCATAGAACATGTCAATCAATTAACCAATTGATGGTACTTGTTGAACATTTATTCATTTCTATAAACTTGGGAGAGCACAATAGAGTTAATAGATACAATTCCTGCCCTCAAGAAACTTATAGTCCAGTTGGAAATTAGACACTGGTCATCATCCTCCCATGAAAACCCTTCCATATTTGAAGGCATTTATTATTACATCTTAGTTTTCTCTTTTCTAGGTTATACACCCAGTTTCTTTCACCTTTTGTCATGAGACCTATTTTCCAGTGCTTCAATTCTTTTTTAAAGTATGGTGAACCAAAACTGGATAGAGTACAGCATTCTAATCATTCTCCACTCAGGGCAGAATATGGTGGAAAGATGACTTTCCAACCCAATCATTACTGTTACTTGAGTGTTTACCCTGTGCAGAGAAATGTGCTAAGCACTTGGGAAAGTATCATAGAATTAGTGAACACAATCCCTGCCCTCACGGGGTATCCAATCTATCAGAGGAGACTGACACTAAAATGTATTACTGTCTGTTGTACTGTCTGTACAACATTTTATGAAAGGTACACAAGTACTACTGACGAACGATAATAAGTGCTACTCCATATCATACTTCTTTGATACATTCCTGCAGCAGGTTGGCTTTTTTCAATAATTCATTCATTCAACTGTATTTATTGAGCACTTACTGTGTGCACAGCACTGTACTAAGCGCTTGGGAGGTACAAGTTGGCAACATATAGAGATGGTCCCTACCCAACAACAGGCTCACAGTCTAGAAGCAAGTGCAAGTATAGTCATTCCAGTAGGAAAAAGGTGAAGCTTTTTAGTTTTTTTCTTTCCCTGCACTGTGGGGTGAGTTACAGGGGACCAGGCAGGTATAATGGCACTGTATTTCTGATTCATATTCAGCTTCTGGTCATAATCGATCAAACCCTTTTTGGATGTACTCGTACTTAATACCTTGCACACATCCCTGTTGGATTTCATCCTCTTTTGTAGAAGCTTTTTCTCGATATATACTGTCTCTTTGGATTCTATTTTTCTCTTCTCAAGCTTTAGCAACTTTGCTCAATTTAGAATCAACAGCAAGTGTGATGGACCAGCTCTTAATTTCTTTGCCAAATCATTAATAAAGATATTGAAAAGCACCATTCTCAGGGCCACTTGATATACATTCCCCTGTTAGCCACGGATTCACCCTTTGGTGGAATCCTTAGTTTACCTGTGCATCCCTCTTCCAGAATCTTGGTCAGGACCACATTTTTCCAACATATTAATATGGCGATCGTATCACTATGAATTCCAAACTTCATTGCATCTAGATTATACCTGCCTCTCTCATCTACATGATCTGTCACTCCATCATAGAGAAAAGTTAAAAATGTCTGGCATGACATTTCAAATGAAGGGTGACCAAGCCAAGTCCTGGCTCCAAGCTCCGTGTTTCTTAGATACCTGCCTCCATTTCCACTCTAGGCAGCTTTAGGAGAGGCGTTTGGGGAGGCAGATAGATGTAGTAAGCCAACTCCCACCACCGTTCCTCTCTCCACCCTAACCCTGAGTGCTTCTGTTCTCTCCCCCTTCCAAATTGCCAAAGTTGAGCCAGAGTCTCCTGGCTCCTGGCTCAGAGTCCATTGGCTGGGACTGCAGCTTTCCCATCACTGGAATGGGAGAGGAAGGCAGCCAGGCAGTGTGGCCTAGTGGAAATAGCGGTGTCCTAGCCCCATTCTGCAGATTGTCTGCTGTGTGACCTTGGGCAAGTCACTTAACTTGTCTGGACCTCAGTTTCTTCATTTGTAAAAGGGGGATAAAATACCTATTTTTCTTTCCCTCAAGGCTGTGAGCCCTTTGTGGGACAGGATCTGTGTCTGTTTTGTCTTGTTTCTACTCCAATGCTAGGCATATAGTAAGCATTTAATTAATACACTATCTTATTTCTAGACTGTGAGCCCATTGTTGGGTAGGGACCATCTCTATATGTTGCCGACTTGTACTTCCCAAATGCTTAGTACAGTGCTTTGCACACAATAAGCACTCAATAAATATGATTGAATGAATGAATGATTGTGTGATTTAGCCAATGCTAATTCATTCATGCAATTGTATTTATTGAGCACTTACTGTGTGCAGAGCACTGTACTAGGCACTTGGGAAGTACAAGTCGACAACATATAGAGATGGTCCCTACCAAACAATGGGCTCACAGTATCACTAATGTTAAAACTTCTAGCTTATGATTGCTATGTCCAGTTAATCCTGTTTTTCTTCTTTAAATAATCAAATAGTAATGAGTTCACTGGAGGCTCGTTGTGGGCAGAAATGTATCTGTTTGTGGTTATATTGTACTCTCCCAAGTGCTTGGTACAGTGCTTTACACACAGTAACCACTCAATAGATAAAATTGAATGAATGAATGAGTGGAGGAATATGCTACCAAACCAAAGGATTCTAAAATTTGATCCTCATACTTTTATCTCCAAATTTGTGCTTTTTTTGTGGAAAGAAACATCCCCAAATTGTTTGCACAAGCAGCATTAGAGAGGGGCTGCTCTCCACCTGGAGACAGACTTTTCAGGTGAATTCAGTAAGAAGTGATTGAGCAATCCCAGCTCAATGAGCATGTGATAGTTCCACACCTGGAACTATCCAGGTCCACCTGGAACTACCGGAGAAGCAGCGTGGCTCAGTGGAAAGAGCCCGGGCTTTGGAGTCAGAGGTCATGGGTTCAAATCCCGCCTCCGCCAATTGTCAGCTGTGTGACTTTGAGCAAGTCAAGTCACTTCACTTCTGCGTGCCTCAGGTATCTCATCTGTAAAATGGGGATGAAGACTGTGAGCCCCCCATGGGACAACCTGATCACCTTGTAACCTCCCCAGCGCTTAGAACAGTGCTTTGCCCATAGTAAGTGCTTAATTAATCCTATTATTATTATTGCCTGGAGTCTGCATTGACTGTATATCTTCACTATTTAGAAAATGGGTGGAGGGGGAGGTAAGGCTGGTGGAGAGAGGGATCTTCAGGAATATGTGGAAATATTTTGCTTTGTTGTTGTGGGTCTGATGACTGGATCACAGTCAATTTTTCAATAAGACCAATGTGCTTTCAAGTTCTCTAATCAGGTCTGGTTGAAAGCTAGGTAAGGAATTGCAAGAAAGGAAAAACAAAGTCCATATGTTCTAGGAAGGAAAAGGGCTGTCCTTTTGGGAAGGGCAGTTCCCAAAAGCCACTGGCGTTTTCTGGGAGAAGCTTGTCGTTACTGACTCAGGGAGAGGCCTATACCCAAACCTGGAATGGAACTAAGCCTTTATAAGTAATAGCTTGGCTTCTAAATCTCTTTTGGTCATTATCTGCTTTGGATCCTCCTTGGAGAAGAGCTGCCTCTACTTTGTTCTGAGTCTGCCTGAAACATGTGGTGAGTTTTTATCTATTTACCTGTTTTGATACTGGCCTAAAAATGATATTAAGGTAGATGCATGATATTTGGTTGGACACAGGCCTTGTCCCATATAAGGCTCAGTTTTAACCCTCATTTTACAGGTGAGGTAACTGAGGTATAGAGAAGTTAAGTGGCTTGCCCAAGGTCAAACAGAAGACAAAAGGCAGAGTTGGAAGGTTAATCTAGTACTCTATGAGAAGCAGTGTTACCTAGTGGATAGAGCATGGTCCTGAGAGTCAGAAGGACATGGGTTCTAATCCTGCCTCTGCCACTTGTTTGCTACATGACCCTGGGTGAGTCACTTAATTTTCCTGTGCCTGTTACCTCATCTGAAAAATGGGGATATGGACTGTGTCCAACCTGATTGTCTTGTATCTACCTCAGCACTTATTACAGTGCCTGGCACATAGTATATGCTTAACCGATACCATAAAAAATGCAACATGTCATAGCATAGAATATAAATCAAGTATTACATCCCAAATGCTGAAATAAAGTGCAGTGACAGGGTTTGATTTAAGCTTCCATTTTTGGAAATATTCGTCCATGAATTCATCTCCATTTTAAGAGTTATTCACATGAACAAAATGCTGTGACTATTGATGACAATGACTTGAATAATTGTTCAAGAGTTTGAGTGTTATACTTCATGGAGGTGACTGGAGATACCATGGCAAACTAACTTGGTTGACTTTACCTGACTTAATGAAGAGATGTTCTGATTTCTACAAAGAAGAAAAGATACATGCCACCTACTCAATTTTGTGTAACCAACTAGCTAGAAATGTTTAATGATAGTATTTTTGTGGCAAAAAAGCAGATATATTAATTTCCAGAAGTGACTTATAAGATTCTATCCAAAGATTGTTGCCAAAATACGAAGGAGCTTCTTAGGTGGGTAGCAATTTGGCTTTAGAATAGAAAGCCGTAACAAGCTGCTTTTAGACAGTTCCTTTGCTAGAAAGAGGTGATTGCTATTGGGATTAGATTTGGGATCTTGCTTATTCATAGAAAATGTAAGTAGTTTGGAATATCAAATACAAGATGTCAAGGTTTTCTGATATCCCTACAACCAGAAGTAAAACAAACAGTAGAGTGGAACCAGATTGGGAGGCCTTGGAATTTAGAAGGTGATGGAAATGAGTGTGGTTCTTTAGTTGTAGCACTTTTGCTGAAGCTAGCCAAAATTATGGCATGAAAAAACTGCTCAAATATGAGGCTCACCACATCTGAGATTTTGAGAAAACTTCACACTTTAAATTTGGGGCAGAGCATTTTGAAAGCAAGACATTCCAGAGTTCTTTGTGATAGAATGGTCACAGTTCCTCATATCTCTATTAGATTTTAATAAATTGGGGTTACTAGGGTTCAACCAAAGCTTCTTATATTATCCTGCACATGGAAGCATGAAACAATACTTTTATTTCAGCTGGTGCTTAGCATAATTTCTTTCTTCCCGAAGGACAGGTATTCTTAACTGGAAAATTAAAAAAACCCGAAGGTATAGTTGTATTTAAATCTAATCATTCACAAGTAGAATTTTTTTCTCCAGGTCAATCTGAATTTTTTTCCCTAGTAGCCTTTTGCCACTCAATCTTGCCAATGTGGTGTTGGTTAAGATGCTTAGGGTCAAGCTGTTCTCAGTTTCTCCAGGTGAGGTGTGTGTTTGTTTCTCTGTGCATGTGATTGACTTGACAGCAAACTCACCATGGCCTCAGTGTTCCTACAGTTGGAATTTGGAAGAAACCTTCAGGATGTTATCGATTTCCCTGTAAACTGTTAATACATCCTTCAAAAATCCATTCTCTGAGTAATCCAAGTAGTTCCTTTCATGAAGCCAGCTGTCTTGCATCTTCCTAGAAAACAAAACTCTGAAGTTTTCAGGGCTTTTCTGAAGTGACAGAACAGGACATTACAACCCTATCATCTGTGGTACACTATAGGAAATCATGTCTGCAATTCTGGAGGGTTTAGTGTGGCTATGAACCTGTGCTTCCATGAATGTTGTCTCAATACACATCACACTCCAAATCAATCAGTCATATTTATTGAGCATTTAAATCCTTATTGCTGATGCCTTTGAATGGGTTTGACTCATACATGATCATGACACTTCAATAATCCAAGTGTGCTTACTATAGAAGCACTGAGAAGCAGTGTGGCTCAGTGGAAAGAGTACAAGCTTGGGACTCAGGTCATGGATTCTAACCTCAGCTCCATCACTTGTCAGCTGTGAGACTTTGGGCAAGTCACTTAACTTCTCTGTGCCTATCTCATCTGTAAAATGGGGATGAAGACTGTGAGTCCCACTTGGGACAAACTGATCACCTTGTATCCCCCCAGCACTTAGAAAAGTGCTTCGCACATAGTAAGTGCTTAACAAATGCCATTATTATTATTATTATTGTAGGAACTTCAGGTCATATAGCCCTATAGACATTTGGACACTAAGACTGTTCCGTATGAAGTTTGATGTCACAATTTCACAGTATTCTTTCTGTAGATTCCCAAGAGGACATACTAGCCTTCTAAATTTGATTTTTCTACTTTTTCTATCCATGAATTGTTGGATAGTGTTCATTATTGACAATAAAAATTTATGTCTGTGTAGGATTTAAAACCTCAATCATTTTCTGGTTTATTTTTGTCCCAGCCCTGTAAATTCTGCAAAGTGGCTCATAATCACCTGCAAGGCTTCTTTCAAAGGCCTCTATAAGAACTTCATTAGTAGTTTTGTCTCAATCTCATCGATGCTGTAACCTGCTTTTTTGGAAGTATTTTCTGGTGAACATAAACATGTTCTGACACTGGCTTCCAAATCTCTTAAACCGTGTTCAAAAATATTGATAACTGCAGTATTTGTCAAGTGCTTACTATGGGGCAAGCACTGTACCAAGTCCTGGGGTAAATGCTAGATAATCAGTTTGGACACAGTACCTGTCCCACATGGGGTTCACAGTCTAAGAAGGGAAAGGAGTTATTTAATCCCCATTTTACAGAGAAGTTGAATGACTTGCCCAAAGTCTCACAGCAGGCAAATGGCAGAGCCAGATTTAGAAACCAGGTTGTCTGAGTCCCAGACCATTGTTCTTTCCACTGGGCCATGCTGCTTCCAGGCAGCATAGAATAGAATGAAGGACTGGACATCTGGTGATGGGATAGAGGACAAGTAGGACCTTACAACACTGAATTTAAAGTCTTAGAGCTTGGGGCAACCAAATTTACTTAATGATGGTGAAAACCCAGATCTGCTCATAGGGTTTAAGGCTTTCTTTCTTCTTATGGTGTAATAAGCCCCAAACAGCCTAATCCAAGGAAACACCATTTTAGTGTTGTGATTTTTTTTTCTTTTTAAAGCATCTGATTTTTTTGAGTGCTGCCAATCATTTGCATTACTGTCAGAAATTTACAACTGCTAATAAATGTTCTCTCTGCTATTTTGAGCAATATTGTACAAGTCAATAAGGACAATTGGACAATTTAATCCCCAGTTAATTGAGAAGCAGCATGGCTCAGTGGAAAGAGCCCGGGCTTTGGAGTCAGAGGTCATGGGTTCAAATCCCGGCTCCGCCACTTGTCAGCTGTGTGACTTTGGGCAAGTCACTTGACTTCTCAGTGCCTCAGTTACCTCATCTGGAAAATGGGGATTAAGACTGTGAGCCCCACGTGGGACAACCTGATCACCTTGTATCCCCCCCAGTGCTTAGAACAATGCTTGGCACATAGTAAGCGCTTAATAAATGCCATTATTACTATTATTATTATTATTAATTGGCCAAGTAGAATTTGAATTCAAAGTAAAGTAACTTTTTTGAATTTAGGGTTTTTCATATGATACCATTTCCAATGAAGAAACAAAACATTCAAATAAACTTAAAAATGTAATACTTGAGATGAGAAGTGCCTTGATAGGAATGAGTGTGTTGTTTTTACTAGTATGAAATTCCTAAAATGAAGCTTTTTACTTTCAGTTTAATACTGCATAAATGGAGAAAGTGATATTGTATAATGGATGGAAAAAAAGAAGGAACTTTGTCTACAAACATCTTAAAAGGAGCAACATTTTTCAGTAGACAGAGATTTATCATATTTAATAAGAAACCAGATCTAGATCAAGTGATTGCACAGATAAAATTTGAAGACAAGTTTATTCTATTTGTCAGGAGAGCAAAATTAATGAAAAATCAGGCCTCACTACTACTGATTGCAAGGAAGTGAAAAGGGATGGAGAAGGGCGGTAAATAGCTCTGTGGTCATTTAAAGTAACATTTTAATTTTATTCTTGTTCAAAAGTCCAAACTTAATGATATCTGAAAAATGTCAATAAAAAGCATGACTACTTTGTGAAAATAAATATTTTAATAAAGGTAAGAATCACATTTATGGGAATATTTAACCAGGAAGGGCAGTAATGGGATTTCTGCTTTTAAACAACAACTACCCCTTTAATAATAATAATAATGATGGCATTTATTAAGTACTTACTACGTGCAAAGCACTGATCAGGTTGTCCCTCGGGGGGTTCACAGTCTTCATCCCCATTTTACAGATGAGGGAACTGAGGCATAATGAAGTTGTGACTAGCCCAAAGTCACACAGCTGACAATTGGCGGAGCTGGGATTTGAACTCATGACCTCTGATTCTAAAGCCCGTGCTCTTTCCACTGAGCCCCGCTGCTTCCCCTTTCCCCTCCTAAAACCCATGAAATAAAAACTGAACTGAAACATTTCGTAGTTTATGTTAATCTTCTACTAATGGTAAGAATGTTTATAATATTTTGCTGATTGCTAGACTGGTGAATGATGGCATTTTGGTACTGGGATTTATTTCCTCCCCCTCCCCCCGTCACAGAAGCACAAAAACCCAAAGGTACAAGGGCAAATAACCACAGGCAGGTCTCAAGACAAAATCTCTAAGAACTTTGTCACTGATTAATTCATGGTCATTAAACACTTGTCTCATGGAGGTTCTGTTCAGCGAGAATTGATGATTCCAAGAAAATTCTTGCAGAAGAAAAACTTATCTTGATTCCTTTTCTATTGCAATGGAAACACATTTGGGATGTTCCTTTATTCCTTAATAAAAATCATTGATGCATGCATGAGTCTTAAACTCTGATTTTGTTCTTGTCGTTGAGTAGCAACATAGTTTAGTTGTTTGTCATTTATATAGAAAAGGGGAAGACCCCTTAATCCCACCACACCCTCCATCTTTTTCCCTTTCCTTTGTAAACTTCTCAAATGGGCAGTATACACTTGCTGCCTCTGTTACTTTTCTTCTCAATCCCCTACAACCTGGATTTTTGTCCCCTCGCCCTTGATCACCAAGGTTTCTAAATCTCCTTCTGGCAAAATCTAATGGTCTCTTCCCTGACTCAATCCTCCTTGATCTTGTTGCCACTTTTAAAACTGTTGACCACTTTCTTTGGCTTTAGTTTTATAGGCACTATTCTCTTGGAGCTAATTGCCCAGTTGCTGCAAACATGTTGTTGCTAAGGGAGATGTCGTTTCCTTGGAGACACTGCATCTCCCAGCAACTCTAATCCAATTTGCACCAATCTGCCCTCTCAATCCTATCCTTAATGGGATGGGATGTTTGGGCATTCACTGATCTCTGAGAGGCAACAATTTAAGTTCAATCCTAGTACACCCCACTTCAACTCTCTGTATAGTAGCTGTTTGGGTAGGATATTATCTGTTTTTCTGAGTTGATTACATGATATTATCTTCTTCAAAGAAGATGCTTCTGATCATAGTGTTTTCTATGCAGATAAAAAGACTGAGGCATGACCTTGTTATTTCCTCCTTGCATACATATGGAGTGTAGAAATGGGATGAAAACTGCCATGCTTGTTCAAGATTTTCAATTAGGGATGAGAGAAACTGTTCCAGTTCCCAATCAACCTTTGGTCACCCTATGAAACACTAAATCAATGCCTCAAAAATGAGGCCATCAATTATACTTTCAATGTGGAGGCCAGCAGTAGTTGGAGTTAGTAAGAGTTAGAGGGGCAGTGCCTTGCTCTTAGCTAATTTGTATTATCTGGGTTATGCATTAACATCTGTCCAGAATACCTTACTCAGGGGACTTGGACAAAGATGGGTTTCCTTATCAAAAATTTTTTATTGTTGCCAAAATAGCAGAACTATAGGATCTCTATCCAAAGCTTATATCTTAGGAAACATTTGAGCATTACCTATGTAGCTTGTTAGAAATATAGTCTCCACTTGATTTGTTTGAACTAAACTCCTTATCTCCCCACCCTAACCCTGTCCTCTCTGTCTTTACCACCACTGTAGACACCACCACCATCCTCCCTATCTCTGGGAGCCAAGCCTGTAACCTTGGCATTGTCTCTGACTCAACTCACTCATTCTACCCACATATTCAATCTGTCACCAAATCCTGTCAGTTCTACCTTCACTACATTGATAAAATCTGCCCTCTTCTCTTTATCAAAACTGCTACCATGCTGATCCAAGCCTTATCCTATCCCTCCTTGAATACTGCATCTGACTCTTTGCTGACCTCCCAGCCTCTTGTCTCTCCCCAATCCAGTCCACACTTCACTCTGCTGCTTGGGTCGTTTTTCAACAAAAACGTTCTGTCCATGTCTCCCCATACCTCAAGAAACTCTCCAATCGCTGCCTGTCCACCTCTGCATAAAAAAAAAACTCCTTACCCTTAGCTTTAAAGCAGGACTGTATCTATTTATTGTTGTGTTGTACTTTCCCAAGTGCTCACACTCTGCTCCTCTAGTGCTAGCTTATTCCATGTTCCCTGATCTCACCAATCCCTTTTCCATGTCTTCCCCTAGCCTGGAACTCTCTCCCCCTCTATATATGCCAGATCACCACTCTCCCCATCTTCAAAGCATTTTTAAGGTCCCACCTCTTACAATAATGATAGAGGCCTTCCCCAATTAAACCATCTTTTCCCCAGCTCCCTCTCTCTTTTGCATCATCTATGCCTTTGGATCTGTGACCCCTGGGAATTTGATATTTACCCATCCCCCAAACCCACAGCACTTGTGTACATATCTTTGTATATTATAAATTACTTTTTTTAAAAACTGTGGCTCTCCCTCTAGACTTTAAGTTTATAATGGGCAGGGAACATGTAGAACAGTGCTGTGGCCATAGTAAGCATTCAATATGTACAATTGATTAATTGTCCAATATGGACCAAATGCACTTAAAGTATGTTTTATTTGAAATCATGAAATGTGCCCATAATTGGTAGTATAATCCCAACTGTTGTGTTGTACTTTCCTAAGTGCTTAATACAGTGCTTTGCACATGGGTGTTCAGTAAATACTGCTGATCTTGACTTTTTCTTTTCTTTCAGCCTATTCTGGGGCAGTTTGAACAGGGTAACAACCATTAATATTTATTGCTTTTTTGAGTGTTTTATTTAAGAATTGTGATGAAATATTTATTGCTGAGAATCATTTTGGCTGAACCTAATATTGTAAAATAGAGGGATGCTTCTTTAAAAATTCTCCTAATTCTACCTTATGAATACAAGTCAACTCAAGTGTCCTATTGAAGAGATCTAGTGAAAGCAAGGAACAACAATTTGACACATTCAGTTTGAAGGCCAATCATCAGATAGTTTGAATTCATGGACTTTGTAAAACCATTTAAAGTCAGTAATTACTCAAGCCATAATATCTGGTGGTTATCAGCTTAAAGCTAGTGTTACTCCTAATCATATGTCAACCTCTAAACCGGACTTTTTCCTGTTTCTCTTGCAAATCTACAGCAAAAAAATAGCTTGTCATTCCAGACACAGCCAAATGTCGTCTTTCTTCCTTTCCTTATTAGTAGAAATGATTTGTAGGCCAAATGTGCCTGCATATTCAAAAGCAAGATTATGGCAACAGCCAGTGTTTCAATGATCACTTATTAATGGCCTTAATGAGGAATAATAGAGTAGAATGATGAGTCCCACCTGTGACAGGGACTGTGTCCAACCTGATTAACTTATTTCCATCCCAGGCCTTAGAACAGTGCTTGACACATAGTAAGCACTTAACAAATACTAATAATGGAATACAGTATCGAATAAATTCTATATTTCAGAACTATGAATGCCAGTAGTGACATGTATTTTACCTTACTGAGCCATGTGGTCTTTGCATCATTCAGGACATAAGGTCCACACTGACTTCAGGTTTTAGATATTATTTGAGAGCAAAACAAATCTCAGGAGCCTCCTAAATCCTCCTCATCAGCATTTCCCCATCCTAAAGTGATAGTCTCAGGGGTCGCATAACCTGGAATGTAACCTACTAGTCCAGGTGGCTTTGTGAACCACCACATTTCTGTGTTTTTAAAAATAATTAGCTTTGCTAGAAAACTATGCTGCTCAAAAAAATAAAATACAAAAAGCCTCCCCTATTTTTAGTTCCTGGTTTTAGTTATTTAAAACTGCGGGGGGCTGGGGAGAACCCATCAACTTTTCTTTCTAAGTGGAAAGCTAGAGCAGAGGCTTTCTACCCAGCTAACTTCCCACCTCCTCCTGGAAAAAAGGTGATCCTTTGTGCAAAATGAAGTGAGCGCTTGGGTGCCAACAAAGGCCTTATTGACTCTGCTGGTCATATCACCTGCTATGAATTCAACGATCAATTGTTTGTGTGGGCTCTCTGATTCATCACAAAGGTACTCTTACATTAGGCCTAATACTTTTTCTTTTTAATCAGATGCAAGACAAGTGTAATTATCTTGGCCTTTATTTCCTACCCAACAGCACCCCCATAAACTTGCCATATCATCATCAATCATATTTATTGAGCGCTTACTATGTGCAGAGCACTGTACTAAGCGCTTATGCCTAGTCGAGTTATTTTTGTCTTCCGAAGCAAAGATCTGAATCAAGGCACCTTTTGTATTTAAATTTATGATCCACAGTGATTTTTATTTCATTTTGATGTATAGAATGTGTCCATCACTCAGCCCCTGTGGCCAGAAATTCCATATATAGCCAGTATTTTCCAGAGATAGCAGTACCGAGGAAGAATAAATTGAGTATAGTAAATGTATCAGTGGTCCATCCAGCTTGGAACTGTATTTTCAACAGTGGTAACAGGCTGCTCAGTGAATCAGTCTGATGACTGCCCTCCTTTACAACCACCCTAATGGTGAGGAATGTACCATTTAGCTTCCCTAATTTTTCATCTCAATGTACTACCCTCTGATAACATTTTGGACTGCTTTGTCCATGAATTTATCCAAACTCTTCTTGAACCTACTGATATTCTTGGCCTGCACAACATCCTGTGGTAATGAACTCCATATGCTAAACCTTCTCTGTGGAAAAGTGTTTCCTTTTGTTTGCTCTGAATCTATCACTTTACAACTTCAATGGGTGTCCCTACATCCTTATGTCCTGGGATTTGGTGAACAACACTTCCTTTATAACCCAGTTTGCATCACTCACATCCCCACTTGAACTTTGTTCTCCAGACTGAAGAGTCCTTATCTTTTCTGCATTTATATTTGAGTGGTATGGAATGGTGGGACATGCAACTTAAATTCAAACTAATGTGGATGTGGTTCTAACTTGATGAGCAATTGGTAAAGCTTGTTTGTCCCATTGTGGAAAGTAACAGATTCTACTCCTTTCCCCTCTCCACCCTTTATCTCACCCTTTCAATCAATCAATCAATCAATCAATCATTTATTGAGCGCTTACTGTGTGCAGAGCACTGTACTAACAGCTTGGGAAGTACAAGTTGGCAACACATAGAGATGGTCCCTACCCAACAGTGGGCTCACAGTCTAGAAGGGGGAGACAGAGAAGAAAACAAAACATATTAACAAAATAAAATAAATAGAATAGATATGTATAAGTAAAATAAATAGAGTAATAAATACATACAAACATATATACATATATACATGTGCTGTGGGGAAGGGAAGGAGGTAAGGCGGGGTGGATGGAGAGGGGGACGAGGGGGAGAGGAAGGAGGGGCCTCAGTCTGGGAAGGCCTCCTGGAGGAGGTGAGGTCTCAGTAGGGCCTTGAAGGGAGGAAGAGAGCTAGCTTGGACGTGGTGAGGGAGGGCATTCCAGGTCAGGGGGATGACATGGGCCGGGGGTCGATGGCGGAACAGGCGAGAATGAGGCACGGTGGGGAGATTAGCGACAGAGGAGCGGAGGGTGCAGGCTGGGCTGTAGAAGGAGAGAAGGGAGGTGAGGTAGGAGGGGGCGAGGTGATGGACAGCCTTGAAGCCGAGGGTGAGGAGTTTCTGCCTTTCATGTCCAGACATCTTATATTCATTACCAGATACAGAAGAGTCTCTATACACCCATGAAATAGACATTGTATGCTCATGGCTGTGTAACATCCCCCACACCAGCCCACTCAGCTGGTATTCTCATGTGAAATCAGGACCATAACTTTACCTTTCAGTTCTATTCAGCCTTTGCCTCAACTCATGATAATGCTAACCAATAATTAATCCATATTACAATATGCAGAGCATTATATGCAACACATGGGAGAGTGCTATTCTTATTGTAGGCATGATCCTTGCCCTTGAGGAGCTTATAATCTATTAAAGGAGATGGAGGTTAAAATAAAGTACAGATAATAGGAAAAAGGAAAATGGGTATGTAGGTGAGTAAGTGTTTAATAGAATATGCAGGAAAGTGCTACAGATAGTTATAGAGTTGATGCATAATAATATAGAGGTGCTCAGATCGTAGTTGTGTGGACAAAACCAGGGCAGAAGAGAAATTTAATTGGAGAGAGCCTCGGGGAGGAGGTAAGGTTCCAGAAGGGCTTTGAAGGAGATACAAAGGAGAAAGGTGTTACAAGCAGGGCGCTGGATCCGACAAGAGGTTGGTGGCACCATGAGTGGAATAACTTGAAAGAAACAAAGGACCATGTCCAACCTGATTAGTTTGTATCTACCCCAGCGCTTAGCACAGTGTGCGGCACATAGTAAGCACTTAACAAATACCATTAAAAAAAGGAATGAGGAGTGCAAGCCGGGGTGTAGTGGGAGTAGAGAATGGAGAGGTAGGAGGGAGAGAATTGAATGTCTTAAAGCCAATAGTCAGGAGTTTCTGCTTGATGTGGAGAATAACGGATAACCATTGGAAGTTTTGTGATTAGAGCAATGCATCCAGATGACATTTTAGGCAGATGATCCAGGAAGAATGAAATGTGGACTGGAGAGGAAAGAGGCTTATGCAGGGAGGTAAGTGAAGGGGCTAATTTAATACTCGTCAGGTTATAAGTGCAAGAACCAGTGAGATGGCCATTTGGAAGGAGAGGAAGGTACTTAGTCTAGAAATGATTTGAAGGAAAAAAAAACCAGGATTTTGTAACAGACTGAATATAATAATCATAGCATTTAAGCTCTTAGCACTGTTCTAAGCACTGGGGCAGATACAGGTTTATCAGATCAGACTATCTGTTGCACATGTGGCTCACAATCTAAGTAGGAGCCAGAACAGGTATTGAATCCCTATTTTAAGGATGACAAAACTGAAGCATAGAGAATGTAAGTGACTTGTCCAAGGTTGCACTGCAAGCAATTGCAGAGCCAGGATTAGAACCCAGGTCCTCTGACTCTCAGGCACATGCTCTTTCCACTAGGCCATGCTGCTTCTCATGTTGAAAGATAGAAGTCAAGGAAAACTTCATGGTTGTGGCCCTCCAAAAAATGTAGGACCGTGGTGGTGTCAATTATGATGGGGAATATTAGATGGAGAGGATTTGGGAAGTATTATGAGTAGTTAAGTTTTGGATATGTTCAACTTAAGGTGCCTGATGGGGCATGCATGTAGAGATGTCCCGGAGGCAAGAGGAAATGGTGGATTTTCTGTGCAAGATGGAGATCAGGGCTAGCGACGTAGATTTGGGACCAACAGAAGGGTCGTTCCATGATACGGGCACCAAACCAAACCAAATTTATAAAACCTACATCAATTATTGGCATTGACTGAGCACTTATGCACAGAGCACTCTACTAAACACTTTGGAGAGTACAATACAGTAGAGTTGGTAGATATGATTCCTGCCCCCAAGGAGCATGACTGTGGAATATGTTCAGAGAACCACCTTGGGATTTTTCCTGATGGTATATCAAAGCAAGCAGGCTCAGTGGACAGAGCCCAGGCTTTGGAGTCAGAGGTCATGGGTTCAAATCCCGGCTCCGCCAACTGTCAGCTGTGTGACCTTGGGCAAGTCACTTAGCTTCTCTGTGCCTCCGTTCCCTCATCTGTAAAATGGGGATTAAGACTGTGAGCCCCATGTGGGACAATCTGATCACCTTGTATCCTCCCCAGCACTTAGAGCAGTGCTTTGCACATAGTAAGTGCTTAACAAATGCCATCATTATTATTATTATTATTTATAATCAAAATGTTCCTATTGAAATCACCGGCAACACTTATGACTAGACTTTTAGCTCCTATTAGATATTTGGTGCTTTACCCTAAATTATAAATGATCTACCAATATTTGATGTGTCTTTACACATTGTGAACACCTGCCTAGATCTTACACTTCAAACAGATTTTGTCTGGATTCCCAGAAGTTCTTGTCTCCACCTAGTTTCACCTCAACTTCTGTTCCATGCTTTCAAGGATGGAAGGGAAAAGGGGTAGGAAGAGAGGGGTTTTTTTTAATGTTAACAGCTTTTCTTGACACCTATGTGTCCCTCCTTAACACACAAACTCTCAGCAGATCATTGCAGGGTAAAAGCACAAAGAAAGGAGGTTTGGCCCAGAACCTGTCCCAAACTGGGGACTAGCTCGGAGAGCAGCGTGTGTGTGTGTGTGTGTGTGTGTGTGTGTGTGTGTGTGGTGTCAGATTGAGAAAGCAAGATTCAGAAGATCTCTTTTTTTGTTCTTTTATATTCAAATCCTTGTTGGATGCAGACAAGGGACACTGGGGCACTTGATCCTGCTCTTCTAGAATGAGGATCACATTCAAACTCTTCTTACTGTGCCTAGTCCCTTTTCTCTTTGAACGTCTGACCAAAGCTTTTAGGGTAGCTGTCAGACAGTAAATCATGTCAAAGAACAATGTCTGTGCTGCATACTAATAAATTACTGACGGGTATTGTTAAAGCTAAGCAAAAACTGTCTTTCTACTGCAAATTGTGCACTACCTTGTTGCTCCTTGAGGACCCTTCTCAGTTAAACCCAAGCGCAGTTACTTTTTTTTTCAGCTTGATCCAATTTTTTATAATGAAAAACTGTCTGGTGAATAAGGACAAATAGGTTTGTGAATGATGGATTTATTTCAATTTCTTATATCAATCAATCAATTGTATTTATTGAGCGCTTACGGTGTGCAGAGCACTGTACTAAGCGCTTGGGAAGGACAAGTTGGCAACACATAGAGACAGTCCCTACCCAACAGTGAGGTCACAGTCTAGAAGGGGGAGACAGAGAACAAAACCAAACATATTAAAAAAATAAAATAAATATAATAGATATGTACAAGTAAAATAAATAGAATAATAAATATGTACAAACATATATACAGGTGCTGTGGGGAAGGGAAGGAGGTAAGACGGGGGGATGGAGAGGGGGATGAGGGGGAGAGGAAGGAGGGGGCTCAGTCTGGGAAGGCCTCCTGGAGGAAGCTATATGGGTTATAACCTATTCATGAGAGTTTGATCTGTAGATCATCCTGAAATAATAATGGTGATATTTGTTAATTTGCTATGTGCTAAACACTGTCCTAAGCACTGGGCAGATACAAGATAAGCATTCTTCTAGACTGTGAGCCTGTTGTTGGGTAGGGACCATCTCTATATGTTGCTGACTTGTACTTCCCAAGCTCTTAGTACAGTGTTCTGCACACAGTAAGCACTCAAATATGATTGAAAGAATAAGCAGATTGAATGCAGTCCTTCTCCAACCTGGGGTTTGGCGTACAAATGTGTGTCTCCATTTTACAAATGAGGACCCTGAAGCACAGAGAAGTTAAGTGACTTTTCCAAGGTCACCCAGAGTGCAAGTGGTAGAACCAGAATTAGAACCCCAGTCATTTGAAGCCCAACCTGTGCTTATTTCACTAGGCCATGCTGTTTCTTTATCGAGTTTGTGGATTTTCCTATACTAATTACTTCTCTTCCATTTTCCCTCCTAATGGACTTTCTTTTGCCTTCCATAGGCCATGGACCAAGGGTATGGACATGATGAGCAGGTAGATTGTGATCCTCAGGACCAGGCTTTAATGAAACTCTGGTTTTCTGAGCATTCCTATTTAGAGGCACACTGTTCATCTTGAATGGGACTAGAATGCATGCCTTACTAGACTGCCTCACTACACTCAAAACTAGCTCCTCAGTGGCCTGCACCTCCTGAAGCTTAATCCTGTGATGCAATAACATAGAAAAACAATGCACAGGCAGAAAATACCAATGATAATGTGGAACAGGATGCAACTTGACAATAATGGCAATCATCCCCAAGAAAGATGACACTTGTGGCTCTTGGATATGGCTAGATGTGCAGTAGACATTACAATATTAAACCAGACTACATGGAGTAGGATGGCTCTCAGAACCATCAAACAGTTGTTGAGTATATCATCTGGAGAAGCTTCCCTTCTTTCATGGTCATAGTCTGACTTCCCAAATTTGCCCAGTGACTACTGACACTACCTCTAATGCAAAGGTTCTCTGCTATTATTTGGGTCCCATAAAGAGGATAAATTGAGGGGGGCCGGGGGTAGGGAAGAGAGTGCTTCTACTTTCCAAGCACTTAGTACAGTGCTCTGCACACAGTAAGCGCTCAACAAATACGATTTAATGAATGAATGAATATAGTATTCAGAATTTCCTCATAATTTCAAAATGATCCTTTCAAATTAAAAAAAATCTCATCAGTGAAGTGCAATCTCTTTCCTCAATAATTCTGGCATTTGTTAAGCACTTGCTATATTTTTCTTGAAGCTGCACACGGCCCTTGTTCCACATGGGGCTCACAATGGGGATTTAAAAACCTATTCTCCCTTCTCCTTAAACTGAAAGCCCCATGTGAAACCTGATTACAGAAGCAGCATGGCTCAGTGGAAAGAACCCGGGCTTGGGAGTCAGGTCACGGGTTCTAATCCCAGCTCTGCCACTTGTCAGCTGTGTGACTTTGGGCAAGTCACTTAATTTCTCTGCCTGTTACCTCATCCGTAAAATGGGGATTCACTGTGAGACCCATGTGGGACATCCTGATTACTTTGTATCCCCCCCTCAGCACTTAGAACAGTGCTTGGCACATAGTAAGCACCTAAAAATATTATTATTATTATTATTATTATTATTATTATTATTATTATTATTATTATTATTACTATCACTGTATTGTGGGATACTGATGCTGGAGCATGGAAGAAACCTATCGGGTTCCATGGCATCAGGCAAACTAAATATCAATTGTCCAGTCTTGCTCAGCCTATGTGCCAAACCTCAACTCTTAATCCAATACTATCTTTCACTTCCAGTCATTCAGTGCTATTTGAGAACTTGTTGTGTGCATAAGCATTTGGAAGAGTATAAGAGACTTGGTAAACACCATTCCTGCATTAGAGCTTACGTCCAAATAAGAGAAAGAGATACTGGATATGTCTGAGGTCTGAACAATAACACCTCATAGAATACAGTATTGTCAACCCAGGCACTTGGAACCAATGCACGGACTGGATTTCTACCAATCTTAAGACTAACTCTTAAGTATGACTGCAAATTCATTAACCTATTCTCCCTTGTCCCACCTCCTATCAATGAGCAGGAGAATGAGAAGTTATTCTATCTGAAGATTCCAGCAGAAATATCACATAGTCATGATTGACTGATCTGAATACCAGGTGTCTACCCTAATGCTTTTCACAATGCTTGGCATTGCTTAAAAATACCTTAATTGTGATGAGAAGCCGTATGTCTGAAGACAAGGAGCCAAGCTCTGGGGAGAGAGGGAGACCTCCCCCTCCCCAGCCACCTTCCACTCTTGCTATGAAAATTCCCAACAGCAGAACACTCACTGAATTAATCCAAGTATTGAAGATGTGTGGAGAAGACAGCAGCACAAAAGCTTCCTTCTAGTAGAGAAGGGGGTGGAGGAATGTTGTTCTCTCTCCTGCAACCATTGAAGATGGATTGCAGAGCTCTTGAGAGCTCCACATGGAGCTCCCTTAAACTGAGCAGCCATGTGGGAAAGGGACTGTGTCCAACCTAATGATCGTGTATCTACCCCATTGTTTAGAACAGTGCTTGGCATATAGTAAGCACTTAAATACCATTATAATCATTATTATTAGAAAAAAGATGGCATTTAAGTGCTTACTATATGACAACCACTATTCTAAGCCTTGGAGTAGATACAAGGTAATCAGGTTGTCCCATGTGGGACACACAGTCTCACAGTCTTAATCCCCATTTTACATATGAGGTAACTGAGGCACAGAGAATCAATCAATCAATTGTATTTATTGAGCGCTTACTCTGTGCAGAGCACTGTACTAAGTGCTTGGGAAGAACAAGCTGGCAACATATAGAGTCAGTCCCTACCCAACAGTGGGCTCACAGTCTAGAAGGGGGAGACAGAGAACAAAACCAAACATACTAACAAAATCAAATAGAATAGAAGTGAAGTGACTTGCCCAAAGTCACACAGCTGACAAGTAGCAGAGGTAGGATTAGAACCCATGACCTCAGACTCCCAAGCCCATGCTCTTTCCACTGTGCCATGCTGCTTCTCTAATTGTTATATGGTAGAAAATGTTCCCTTATCTCTGGGGGTTGCATTACTAGTACCCAGCAGGAGAGTCGTAGGTGTTAATAATCCCAAAACTCACGAGTGGGATTCCTTCCCATCTCATTCACCAGAATCAGACTGGATTTTACATGGAGAAGCAGTGTGGCTCAATGGAAAAGAGCCCGGGCTTTGGAGTCAGTGGTCATGGGTTCAAATCCCGGCTCTGCCAACTGTCAGCTGTGTGACTGACTTTGGGCAGGTCACTTCACTTCTCTGTGCCTCAGTTCCCTCATCTGTAAAATGGGGATTGACTGTGAGCCCTCCGTGGGACAACCTGATTACCTTGTATCCCCCAGGGTTTAGAGCAGTGCTTTGCACTTAGTAAGCGCTTAATAAATGCCATTATTATTATTATAATAATAATGAGTTACCTCACAGCTATGAACCAACTCTGGCAGCAGAGCTCTTGTGCAAGTAGGAAGAAAATAGGTAGAACACTCTCCTGTTAGTCTAGGAGGGATACCTATTTGTTCTCTTACACTAGGCTCTTTTCTGCACATGCTTTCTGTGTGAGGCTACTGGCTGCCATGTGGAACAGTACAATGTGAAACAGAGCTTCATGTTGGGGCTGATTGTAAACTAGGTTAGGCAGTAGAATCAGTGAGAGACCCTTAACATCACAGGTTGGGAGGGTGTTTGTTGAAATAGTATACTCTTATTATACTCTGCTAGAGGGATATGGGAAGTAATGGAGCAGAGAGGAAGGCGCAATAAAATAGAATGAGACAGACCTGGTTGTAAAGAGTTCAATCCCTACAAATGCTTTTTACTTTTTAGTCAAAGATCAGTGAGATATTCATGTCCCAGTGAAGGTACAACAGTGTGTCTTAGTGAAGTAGCAAAAAATTGAGCACAAACTGCTTACAACTGGAGAAAACAGGCTAGGTTAGGTGAGTGTCACAAATTCACAGCTCTGCTTGTTTCCAAATGGCATAAGCACAAGTTTATGATGCAGATCCTAGCACAATTTCAAAATAGCCATTATGGTCTCTCTTTCTTGAGTTAATAATACACAAGATGATTATTAAGCTTGAATGCTGGATCATAATGGGCTTTATTTTTATTTGCATTTTCATGTATTGATTTTTCATTTTTCACATGAATAATGTATCTTTTTGTGAACCATCCAAATCCACATTACTAGCATATTAACCCAAAGGGAGACTTTCTTTAGCACTATAGCAAATACAATTTACAAAATAGATGTGTTTTTAAACTGCTTAAATATGTATTTACATAACCCAGTATTATTATTGGAGTAGATTGTTTGGTCCTCTGAATATACTGAGTATCAGTTCATTGATTACTGTGAAATACATTGAGGAAGCCATTATGGTCTAATAAGGAAAAATAGCATATTTAATTATTTGCATAAAAGGCATTAAATGTGATAGTGAGCTCTACTGTTTAGGAAAATAATGCACTCAATTAAATTTTTCCCATATGCGGTGGACAAGAATGTCCTATCAGCACCTATACCATTCTACTCATTAAAAAAAGAATCTGAATATTGTTTTCCAATATTGTTTTGATAGGTTTTCTAAAATAGTGACCTTACGCTAATCGAGTGGGAGAATGATCAGAGATATGGAAAAGGTTGTAGTATTGCAGATTTGAGGAGGCAATACTTGTCAAATCTGTAACAGGACAGGAAAGAATAGATTTTAGTCATGTTGGAAGATAGGTGCTGCAGGATGATAGCAGACCTAAGGAAATCTGAGAGGTATGTATGGAAGATGGTGGTAGGAATGATGATGACAGTGATAGGAAAATCTTTTTGAAGAAATGAAGAGTTTGACATTTGTGGAGCATTCATTCATTCAATCATTTATTTAGCGTTTACTGTGTAGCACTTACTATAGAGCATTGTACTAAGCTCTTGGAAAGTACAATTTGACAACAGAGACAATCCCTACCCAACAACGGGTTCAGAGTCTAGAAGAGGGGAGTAGACAAGCATCAATAGCATCAATATAAATAAAAAGAATTATAGACATATACATATTAATAAAGTAGAATAATAAATATGTACATATATACACACGTGCTGTGGGCAGGGGGGGGTAGAGCAGAGGGAGGGAGTTGGGGTGATGAGGAGGGGAGGAGGAGCGGAAGAAAAGCGGCTCAGTCTGGGAAGGTCTCCTGGAGGTGAGCTGTCAGTAGGGCTTTGAAGGGGGGAAGTGTGCTAATTTGTGAGGAGGGAGGGGATTCCAGTCCAGAGGTAGGACATATGCCAGGGGTTGATGGTGGGACAGGTGAGAAGGAGGCAATGAGGAGGTTAGCAGTGGAGTATGCAGCTTGGGCTGTAGAAGGAGAGAAGGGAGGTTGGGGGGGGGGGGCAAAGTGATGGAGAGCTTTGAAGCCAATAGTGAGACGCTTTTGCTCATTATAAAGCTTGATAGGCAACTACTGGAGATTTTTGAGGAGGGGGTGACCTGCCCAGAGCATTTCTGTAGAAAGATAGTCTGGGCCGCAGAGCGAAGTATAGACTGAAGTGGGGAGAGACAGGAATTGGGAGAACAGAAAGGATGCTGATGCAGTAATCCAGTTGATATATGATGAGTTATTGCACATTTACTGTGTGCAGAGCACAGTACAAAGTGATTAGGAAAATACAGAACAGAGTAAGTAGACATGGAACCCGCTCTGAAAGAGCTTACAATGTAGTGGGAAACACCAGCATTACATTACATAATGAGAAGCCACAAAGTGTAAGAATATTTGTGCCCGTGTGTGTGTGTGTGTGTGTGTGTGTGTATATATATATATGTGTGTGTGTGTGTGTGTGTGTGTGTGTGTGTGTGTGTGTGTATGTATGGTGGGGGTGGGGTATCCAAGTGCTTTGAGGCTACAGATCCAAGTGCATAGGCCATGTAGAAGGGAGGGTGAATAGAGTGTGAAAATGAGGTTACTTAGGGAGGCTTCCTGGAGGAGATAGGACTTTTGTATGGCTTTGAAGATGGAGAGAGTGGTGGTCTGTCAGATACAAAGGGGTAGGGAGTCCCAGCAGGAGGGAGGAATGTGCAACCATTGCAGATTTTAAAGGAATGGGGAGAATGCTATTTTTTTAAGAAAAAAAAATCTGGACAGCAGAGTGAAGTATGAATTGAGGAGGCTAAAGGCAGGGAGGTTAGTGAGGAGGCTGATGCAGTAGTCAAGGCAGTTTATGATAAGTGCTTTGATTAGCATGGTAGCAGTTTGGATAGAGAGGATTATAGGTGTTAAAGTAAAACCAACTGGGTTTGGTGAAAACAAATTCATGGTTTGAACAAGAGAGAGGAGTTGAGGAAAAAGCCAAGGTTACAGACAAGGAGGATGAGGTATTGTCTACTGTGATAGGAAAGTGGGGTTGAGGGTAAGGCTTGGGTAGGAAGATGAGTTCTGTTTTGGATGTTAAGTTTGCGATGTCAGGATATACAAGTAGAAATGTCCTGAAGGCAAGAGGAAATAGACTGCAGAGAGAGGTTGGGGCCACAGAATTAGATCTGGGAGTATTCTGTGTAGAAATGCTAGTTGAAGCTGTGGGAGCTAATGAATTTTCCAAGGGAGTGAGTGCAGATGGAAAATGAGGACCCAGAACTAAGCCTTGAGAGGCTCCCACAGTTAAGGAGTGGGAGGTAGAGGAGGAGCCAACTGAAGAGACTGAGAAGGAGAGACAAGAGAGATAGGAGAACCAGGAGAGGACAATATCAGTGAAACCAAGGTTACGTAGTCTTTCCAGGAGAAGGGGATGGTCCATTATCAAAGGCAGGTGAGAGATTGAGAAGGATTAGGATAGAGTAAGGACACTGGATTCTGGATTTGGCCAGAAATTCACTGGTGACCTCAAAGAAGGTTATTTCTGAGGGTCAAGGAGAGGTGCCAAGTTTTTCCTGAAGAGGTGAGTGTTATCCAGGCAGAGATGTTAGTGAGGCAGCACTAAATGAAGTGTATGACAGAGGAGAAGATATTAATAAATGAAACTATTCCTCTAGACCAATGATAATCAAAATATTGGGCACATTGGAGGTCTCCCAGGGGAAGAAGGTAGAGGCAGAAGATCAAAATCAATCAATCAATCAATCATATTTATTGAGCACTTACTGTGTGCAGAGCACTGTACTAAGCGCTTGGGAAGTACAAGTTGGCAACATATGGAGACGGTCCCTACCCAACAGTGGGCTCACAGTCTAAAAGGGGGAGACAGAGAACAAAACCAAACATACTAACAAAATAAAATAAATAGAATAGATATGTACAAGTAAAATAAATAAATAAATCAAAAGGCTAGTGAGAGAATGAATTGGAGGTTTGAGGGTAAAAATGTGCAAGTTTTTCTTCTTCACCAGTCCAGTCTAACGTGCATTTCCCTTTTCTCTCAATCCACCAAGGGAAAAAAAGTGAGATTTCCCTTGAGTTAAGTCCTGTCCAAAAGAAATGTAGAAGTGATGTAAAAGAACTAGAATATAAAAGAGACAGTATGTAGGGGTCTCAAGGAAGGTCTTGTCTTCTGCATAAGGCCTGTTCTAACAAGATGTACATCCAGCTTTCATCGCTATTCCCAGCTACACAGGAGGCAATTCCATTTCTGCAAGTCTTGATTAAACTGTTCCCAATGGTGGTTCTGTTGTTTGCCCATTTCTGTTCTGTTCCCAAACACCTCCCCTCAGCTCAGCAATTTGTCAGCAGTATCATATATTCATATGTGAAAACTGCTTTTCTCATAATTAGATTTAAATTGCTCTGGAAAGGCTTAGCTCGGATTTTCAAACATTCCTATTTTCTACGGACTTTATTGACCGCATTTGTTTGCCATCCCAATTTTATGGAACCACAGTGGAGCACCAGAACCTGTTTTGTTCGATGCCTTCCTTCCAAAGCAGTGGTACAGGAACACATTTCATTGGGAAAACACTGCCAAAACTTGCTAGGTTTTATCTTAGTTGGAACAGATTGTTCTTCCTTGGGTTAGAATTCACCGAAGGTCTCTGTCGGGTATGGTCAGGTTGGCATAAAGAATATGGACAAATGCTAATACGTATCCCTGCCTGGCAATTCATCAAATCCATTGTTATTGGATTCATCTTGTTTACTAGGAACTAACCTTTTCTTCATCCAAAAATAGTAGGGCATGTAATAGGTTCTAATTTGGAGAAGCAGCATGGCCTGGTGGAAAAAGCTCAGGCCTGGGAATCAGAAGGACCTGGCTTCTAATCGCAGCTCAACCACTTGTCTGCTGTGTGACCTTGGGCAAGTCACTTAACTTCTCTGTAACTGTTATGTCATCTGTAAAATGAAGATTGAGACTGTGAGCCCCATGTGGGACAGGGACCGTGCCCAACCCAGGTAGCGTACATCTACCCCAGCTTTTAGAACAGTGCTTGACCCATGGTAAGCACTTAACAAATACCATCATATAGGTCTAGTCTTGTTCAACCAATACTCTGCTGAAATGCTTGAAGATTGACCAAGGAGAATTTGGGTACCAAGTTGAACAACGAGTACAATTTTCTTTCAAGCCTACTGTTGCGACTATTGGAGACAGAACACAGAGCTAGGTGACTCCTTTGTCTCACCCACTAATGACATTTCTTGTGTTTTTATGACTTGGAAGCTGGGGTCAGAATAAAATTCTGGAAAACAGGACCAACCACAAAAATATGGCAATCAGGAGAGGGACCCTTAGAAGACCGAGAGAGATTCTAAAGCACCCACAGATCCTACAAATACTAAGCACAATTGTGAGACAAATGTGGATTGAATAGAGCTCACTGTCAGCAGTGTCATCACTGACTGCAAAACTGTGTCCATTCCAGGAAGTGTATATTTCTCAAAAGCATTTTTCTAGTCTAGACATTCTTGAAAAAGGGAAAGGTGTTGTTGCATCTTGGTCTATTGAAAGACAACCTACATTCAGTTTTCTATCAGGCTTGTAAATTGTCAGAAATTCAAGACATTCAGTGGGGCTCTTAGTTAATCCTGGGACATTCATTTGCTCCTCTAAAGCCAACCTATGTACTGTACCTTCATCTCATCTATCTTGCTGCCATGTCTACCAACTTTGCAATATTGTACTTTCCCAAGCATGTAGTAAAGTACTCCGCACACAGTATATGCTCAATAAATATGATTGATCCCTCACCCACATCCTGTCTCTGGTCTGGAACTCCTTCATATCCAACAGACCATTGCTTTCACCTCCTTTAAAACCTTATTAAAATCGTATCTTCAAGAGGCCTTCCCAACTAAGCCCTCATCTTCCTTATTCCCTCTCCCTTCTGCATCACTTGGATTTGTTTCTTTTGTTCTCCTGATCCTCAGCCTCACAGTAGTTAAGTACATATTTATAGTTTATTTTAATATCTATTTTCCCGACTAGACTGTCAGCTCCTTGTTGGCAGGGAACATGGCTACTGTTATATTGTACTCTCCCAAGTGCTTAGTAGGGTGCTCTGCACACTTTAAGTGCTAAATAGATGCAAATAAGGGTCAATTAATCTCTGTTCTCAAGGAGTTTACAGTCTAGCTTACAATCTTATACAGATTCAATCAAGAACCAGAATTCAGTCCCGGAAATGTAAAGAGGGACTACAACTGCCTTCCTTGTTTTTCCCCTCTTTCCCTTTATCTTCTCCAAGGGGAGGGAGATGTGTGCCTAATGTTGTTCTTACCTTCTGCTGAGATGCCTGTTCATTTCAGGTGACCAGGCTTTTTCTTTAAGGTTTTCTGGGCTGTGTATTATTAAAAAAAAATAATAAATAAAAAATGACCCAACAGGGACCTCACAATTTTGGAACTGTCCTCACTAAATCAGGATATCTCTTCACCATACACTCACTGAAGCCAAATAGTGTAAATTACAGAAAGCAGAAAAGAAAAATGAAAAATGCCCTTCCTTGGAGTAATATTAAATAATTTTAGGTCTTTAATTTGCAAGTCTTATGATGGAGTTTGGCAAAAGCCACAAATTGAGAACCACTCACCTTCATCTATTTTGCCCGTGGCTCAACCTGATAAATGTAGGGTTTTCCTGTTTGCTCCAGATTTGATAAAGGTAAAATGAGAACTCTGCCTCTCAGGGTCACACCTGAAGAGTTTTCAGTACTCCAACAGTCTCGATAATGGGAAGAAGAGTCAAGCAGAGGCATCTCCATTCCATTCCTAGCTTGGGCAGCATCTAGCAAGTGGAAGGCAATCTGCTACAAGTCAAAACTCACCTGTGCTGAGCAGCAGCAGCATGGGAGAGAGTCAAAGGCGGAGACTCGGGTTTACTGCACAGAAGGAGGCAATGGTAAACAGCTTCTTTATTTTTACCAAGAAAGCTCTATGGATACACTACCAGAACAATTACAGGTGGTGGTGGGATGTTCTGGGAGAAATGTGTCCATGGCGTCGCTAAGAGTCAGACACAACTCAACAGCATAAGACAACAACAAAAGAAGAACTCACAATGGTCTGTTGGATCTATCTCAGATCATTCTTTGAGGAGTTTATATCACTCAGACCAGCAATTCAGTGCATATCTTTTTTTTTTTCTACAAAATAAGGCCCCAGAATTGTTGATTGAATGGATTGAGCCAGGGTGGGAAAACAGGGAGAAAGAGCAGGGAGTACAGCAGAGTGTATTTGTCAAAATAATAATATAATAATGCTGGAATTTATTAAGCGCTTACCATGTGCAAAGCACTGTTCTAAGCGCTGGGGAGGTTACAGGGTGATCAGGTTGCCCTACGTGGGGCTCACAGTCTTCATCTCTATTTTACAGATGAGGTAACTGAGGCCCAGAGAAGTTAAGTGACTTGCCCAAAGTCACGCAGCTGACAATTGGGGGAGCCGGGATTTGAACCCATAAACTCTGACTCCAAAGCCTGTGCTCTTTTCCACTGAGCCACACTGCTTCTCTTCTGCTTCTCAAAACCCTTAAATGTGCCCTTTGAGTTAGAAGGCTCTGAATTATTTGTTGATGCCAGGAGTAAGATGGTTCATTAGCCTTTCATGCTCTATTAATCTATCTAAAATTCCTTGAACTTTCTAATATCCCCAACTTTTTCCTCTAAAAACCCTGTAAGAGCTTGTTTTTTATGATTTAGATAAACCTTTCTTGAACCTATTCTGCGTAGGTGTCACTATATACCAAAAAATTCAGAGCTTAGGCCCTCTATATCCTGAATACAAGAATCTTCCACCCCCAATCCTTGCCCTAAAAACAGTTGCCATAATAATAAGTGCTTACTATGTAACAAACCCTGTCTAAGCACTAGGGTAAATACAAGTAAATCATGTTGGACACAGTCTTTGTACCATGTGGTGTTCACTGTATCAATCCCCACTTTACAGATGAGTTAACTAAGGCCCAGAGAAATGAATTGACTTGCCCAAGGTCACACAAACATGTGGCAGAGCTGGGATTAGAACCCATGACCACCTGACTCCCAGCCTGTGCTCTGCCCACTGTGCATGCTGCTTCACTTGGCATGGCATTATGCTAAGCAGAAGAATCCACTAAAAAGATAGGAAGTCAGTGCACTATAAAATGAATTAGAATTAGTAACTTTATTGATCATCAATAATTTTAAAAATGTGTTTTGAAATTAAAATGTCTTCTACGGGACATCACAGTTCATCTAGCTGACCAACTTATACAGGGGTAATGGAATAATCCATTTCCTCTTGAATGTGTCCCATTTCCTCTTGAATGTGTCCAATTCCTCACATACACAACTCAAGCTGTTAGACCTATTACATAATTAGACCAAAATATGTGATTTGAACATTACACTAACTGCTTGCGTGATTTAGCATAGATCATTCCATCTGTATACTGAAATGCTCTATTACATTGGGAAAATAAAGTGTGCTCTTGAGGCGATTACACAAGACATGGAAATGGCTATGAATCACTTTACAGATTTGGCACAGAGCTTTGCACTGACTATATCTAAAGGAAATCTACTTTATTCATTCATTCATTCAATTATAGTGAGCGCTTACTGTGTGCAGAGCACTGTACTAAGCGCTTGGGAAGTAAAAATTGGCAACATATAGAGATGGTCCCTACCCAACAATGGCCTCACAGTCTAGAAGGGGGAGACAGACAACAAAACATGTAGACAGGTGTCAATACCATCAGAATAAATAGAATTATAGCTATATATACATCATTAATAAAATAAAGTAATAAATATGTACAAATAAAATGGAGTAATAAGTATGTACAAATATATACAAGTGCTGTGTGGAGGGGAAGGGGATAGGGTGGAGGGAGGGAGGGGGGCGACGGGGAGAGGAGGAGGAGAGGAAAAAGGGGGACTCAGTCTGGGAAGGTCTTCTGGAGGAGGTGGGCTCTCAGTAGGGCTTTGAAGGGAGGAAGAGAGCTACTTTGACAGATGTGTGGAGGGAGGACATTCCAGACCAGAGGTAGGATGTGGCCAGGGGTCGACAGCAGGACAGGTGAGAACAAGGCACAGTGAGGAGGTTAGCGGCAGAGGAGCAGAGTGTACGCGTAGGACTGTAGAAGGAAAGAAAGGAGGTGAGGTAGGAGGGGGCGAGGTGATGGAAAGCCTTGAAGCAGAGAGTGAGGAGTTTTTGCTTGATTTGAAGGTTGATAGGCAACCACTGGAGATTTTTGAGGAAGGGAGTGACATAATCAATCTGCGCATCAGGCAGAAACTCCTCACCCTGGGCTTCAAGGCTGTCCATCACCTCGCCCCCTCCTACCTCACCTCCCTTCTCTCCTTCTACTGCCCAGCCTGCACCCTCCGCTCCTCCACCGCTAATCTCCTCACTGTACCTCGCTCTCGCCTGTCCCGCCATCGACCCCCGGCCCACGTCATCCCCCGGGCCTGGAATGCCCTCCCTCTGCCCATCCGCCAAGCTAGCTCTCTTCCTCCCTTCAAGGCCCTGCTGAGAGCTCACCTCCTCCAGGAGGCCTTCCCAGACTGAGCCCCTTCTTTCCTCTCCCCCTCGTCCCCCTCTCCATCCCCCCGTCTTACCTCCTTCCCTTCCCCACAGCACCTGTATATATGTATATATGGTTGTACATGTTTATTACTCTATTTATTTATTTTACTTGTACATTTCTATCCTACTTATTTTATTTTGTTGGTATGTTTGGTTCTGTTCTCTGTCTCCCCCTTTTAGACTGTGAGCCCACTGTTGGGTAGGGACTGTCTCTATGTGATGCCAATTTGTACTTCCCAAGCGCTTAGTACAGTGCTCTGCACATAGTAAGCGCTCAATAAATACGATTGATTGATTGATTGATAATAGTAATGGCATTTATTAAGCGCTTAGAATGTGCAAAGCACTGTTCTAAGCACTGGGGAGGTTACAAGGTGATCAAGTTGTCCCACGTGGGGCTCACAGTCTTCATCCCCATTTTACAGATGAGGGAACTGAGGCCCAGAGAAGTTGTGACTTGCCCAAAGTCACACAGCTAACAAGTGGTGGAGCCAGGATTTGAACCCATGACCACTGATAAGCTATGCTGCTTCTTTATGCCCAGAGCGTTTTTGTACAAAGACAATCTGGCCAGCAGAATGAAGTATAGACTGAACCGGGGAGAGACAGGAGTATGGGAGATCAGAAAGGAGGCTGATGCAGTACTCCAGTCAGGGTAGGATGAATGATTGAACCAGCAAGGTAGCGGTTTGGATGGAGAGGAAAGGGCGGATCTTGGAGATGTTGTGGAGGTGAGACCGGCAGGTTTTGGTGATGGATTGGATGTGTGGGGTGAATGAGAGAGCTGAGTCAAAGATGACACCAAGGTTGCGAGCTTGTGGGATGGAAAGGATGGTAATGCCATCTACAGTGACGGGAAAGTCAGGGAGAGGACAGAGTTTGGGAGAGAAGATAAGGTGCTCAGTCTTGGACATGCTGAGTTTTAGATGATGGGCAGACATACAGCTGGAGATGTCCTGAAGGCAGGAGGGGATACGATCCTGGAGGGAGAGAGAACAGGGGTGGAGGTGTAGATTTGGGTGTCATCAGATAGAAATGATAGTTGAAGCCTTGGGAGTGAATGAGTTCACCAAGGGAGTGAGTATAGATGGAGAACAGAAGGGGACTGAGAACTGACCCTTGAGAAACCCCTACAGTAAGGGGATGGGAGGGGGAGGAGGAGCCCATGAAGGAGACTGAGAATGAATGGCTAGAGAGATGAGGAGAACCAGTAGAGGACAGAGTCTGCTGGGATGGGTGGGAAAGTAGTGGAGAGGGTTGAAGGGGGAGGGGTGATCTTGGGGAGCTCAGACCTGATGGTGTTAATTTTACTAATGAAGTAGGAGGCCAGATCGTTGGGGGTGAGAGATGGAGGAGGGGGAGGAACAAGGGGCCTGAGGAGGGAGTTAAATGTCCAGAACAGCTGATGGGGATGATGGGCATGGGTGTCAATAAGGGAAGAAAAATAGTTTTGCCTGGCAGAGGAGAAGGCAGAGCTGAGGAAGGAAAGGATAAATTTAAAGTGAACAAGGTTAGCTTGGTGTTTAAACTTTCACCAGCACCGTTCAGCAGCTCAAGCATAAGAGTGAAGGAGGCAGACAGTGGCAGTGATCCAGGGCTGTGGGTTAGTGGTCCGAGAGCAACAAAGGGAAAGAGGAGCAAGCGAGTTGAGTAGAGGGTGAAGTTGAGAGCAGTAATCTGGTCATCAAGAGTGGGTAGAGAGGTTAGGGAGGCGAGGTGGGGTATGATGCGCTGAGAGAGATGGATGGGGTTGAGAGAGTGGAGGTCTCTGTGGGGTAGTAATATAGATTTACAGGTGGAGGAGTGTGAATGAGGAGGCAGGTGAGAAGGTTATGATCAGAGAGGGATTTCAGAGTTGGTGAGGGTGGGGATAGTGCAGCGGGAGGAGATGATGAGGTTGAGGGTGTGACCAAGTTGGCGAGTGGGCGAGGTGGGGTGAAGCAGGAGGTTGGCAGTGTCAAGGAGAGATAGAAGGCGGGCGGCAGAGGAGTCACCGGGGACATCCACATGGATGTTGAAGTCCCCGAGGATCAGAGTGGGCATGGAAAAGGAGAGAAGGAAGGTGAGAAAGGGGTCAAAATGGTTAAAAAAGTTGGCCTATTTCCTCAGACAATCTACACATATTTTAATATACTTTTCAAATATTTACACGAGCAAAATAGAACTGTTCTCAAATTCTGGCACTTGGGCAATATATTATCCAATGATGCACAGGTAGATAAATAGAAAACAGAACAAAAATTGTCTAGAATGGCTTTTGGCAGGCTGAGGCAGAGTGTAGCACTAATAGGACATCAAGCTCCATACCAGATTAAACTGCCATACTGTTCAACGTTTCACATGTCTCTAATATTTGGACCTTCTGCAGAGGACATGTCTAACTTCTTGAGCAGTTTCACTAATGTTACCTATGAACCATACTGAACATTAAATGGCCCAAAAAGATTACCAACAATGAGCTCACTAGCTCTGCAACAGTGCTCTCATAACTTCACTGGAATGGATATGTGGGAAGCATGAAACCAGTGAAGCAGTTTAAAACAATTGACATAGTATCAGACTGTAGTAGATAGACCATCATGATAGCCAGAAATTGGCTTTGCAAAGATCAGGATACAAAGATGCAGGCCCCAAAGCAGATACGATTTTGTATGAACCAAATGAAGTGTAGCAGAAAGGAACTATTTTTCACACGCAAACTATGTAGAAGGGATTATCAAACACGTCGGTCTTTTTGTCCATATTTGCATGCATGGTAGAATCTCACCATTCACTCAATCATATTTATTGAGCACTTACTGTGTGCAGAGCACTGTACTAAGCGCTTGGGAAGTACAAATTGGCAACATATAGAGACAGTCCCTACCCACAACGGGCTCACAGTCTAGAGGTAGCATCTTCAAAATCAAAGAAACAGTTGTGTGTGTGTGTGTGTGTGTGTGTGTATGGATCTATGCACACACCCTTTCTGTCTCTTACCAATTTGAATAACAACTGGATGTGTCTTTGGGCTTTATATTACCAGGAAGCCTTTGAAAATGGTTGGTGCTTTAAAAAGGTAATACCAGGGATGGGTGTGATGAGACATTCTGAAGTCAAAGCTATTATACTTGTAACCTGTTGCATTGGAGGAGTTTCCCAGTTAGTTGGAAGTGTATTCTGACACCAGTTTCCAACTCCTTTTTAGACTGTGAGCCCCTATTCTTTCCCAATACTTAAATCAGTGCTCCCCACACAATATTTGCTTAATAAATGCTATTACTCCTTTTGTCCTATCCTCCAGCATAGAGGCACTGAATAGATGGGATGGAATTGGATCTATTGGAGCTTTACTCCAATAGTGATAGGAAAAGGCTTAGATGGAACGATTTCAACTCTCCCTACCATCTTGTGAAGTTCTCAGGGCAACCTGAGTTGCCAGACTCCTAGTTTTGGGGATTATATCTAAAGCTTTGATAAGAGCTATGAATTTAGTATGAGGCATTTGTTCCCGGTATTTCTCCTAGTAATTGTTTTGCTGTAAAGATTATATTTGCTGTGCCATGTCTTGGTCTGAAGCCTCAGTGACATTTAGGCACTGCCTAATTAACTCTATGAGGAGGCTGTCTAGAATCTTGCCAATTGATGCAAAGTGGTAATATACCACAGGAGTTTCACAGTCAGTGCTCACTTTTTCTCCTTGAAGATGGTGATTGTGGTGACTTCTTTGAAATATTAAAAATATTTCAAAGTACTCTATAGATCCTGATAGTACAGGATATAGTGGATGGATCATTTATAGGCTCTTTTTTTTTAATGGTATTTAAGTGCTTCCTATGTCCCATGTCCCTCACAGGGTTGCACCTGGAGAGTTTTCAGTACTCTACCGGTCTCGGCCATAGGAGGGAGGGTCAAACAGAGGTATACCCATTCCATTCCTATCTCGGGCAGTGGTTAGCGAGTGGAAGGCAATCTGCTACAAATCAAAACACACCTGTGCTGAGCAGTAGCAGCATGGGAGAGACTAGAGAGCGGGGACTTAAGTTTACTGCATGGAAGAAGGCAATGGTAAATCGATTCCATATTTTTACCAAGAAAACTCTATGGATACACTACCAGAATGATTGCAGATGGAGGTGGGGCACTCTGGGAGAGATGTAGCTATGGAGTCGCTATGGGTGAGAAATGACAGCAAAAGACAAGACAGTGTCCCAGGCACTATACTAAGCTCTATGTAGATTCAAGGTAATCAGGTTGGACACAGTCCTTGTCCCACATGGGGCTCACAGTCTTAATATCTATTTGACTGAGGCACAGAGAAGTGAAGTGACTTGCCTAAGGTCACACAGCAGACAAGTGGCAGAGCTGGGATTAGAATATGCCATACTCTCCTTGATCCATCTTAATATCACTTTGGCTTTTCGAAATGTTACTGCATTCCTGACCGTGTTTGGTTCATTCTATCATGAATGTCTTTTTTTTTTTTTTTTTGCCATATTGGCCCTAGCCAATATAGCAGAGCAGCATGGCCTAATGAATAAAGCATGGGCCTGGGAGCAGGGGACCTGAGTTCTAATCCTGGCTCTGTCGATTGCTGTGTGACCTTGGGCAAGTCACTTAACTTCTCTGTGCCTCAGTTACCTCATCTGTATAATGAGGAATAAGACTGTAAACACCATGTGGGACAGGGACTGTGTCTAACCTGATTACCTTGTACTACCTCAGTGCTTGATACATAATAAGCACATAACAAATACCCCAGCACATAGTAAGCACTTAAAAAATACCTTTTTTAAAAAAAGAATAAGCCAATCTTTGCCCCTCTAACATTTTGGTTGATTTTTGTCTCTAGGTGCATGAACCTTACATTTGTCCTGGTAAAATTTTAGCCAGTTATCACAGGGCCATTTCCCCTATGTCTGTCACCTAGAATTCTAGTCCTGTCTTCCAAAGTGTTAGCAGTTCCTCCAACTTTAGTGTCATCTGCAAGCCTGAGAACATTGCTCTTGACTCATTCATCTAGGTAATGAATAGAATAGAATCTCATAGGACCAAGCTCTGTGAAACATCACTTGATATATTTTCCCCCACTTTAAAGTGAGCCAGTGAGGGCTATCCTTTGGGTTGGACACTTGAGCCAGCTGTGCACTCATCCAACTGTAGAATGGTTAAGATCATACTTTCCCAAGTTGTCAATGATGAGATCATGTAAAATGAAATCACATGCCTTACTGAAGAAGTCTGGATAGATTTCAGCTATTGCTTTTCCTCTGTCTGTATGGCCTGTCACTCTGTCTCAAATGGAATTGAATTTGGACTCTCACCATTTGCTCTTCCCAAAGCCAGGTTATTTGCTTCCTAGTATCTCTTCTAACTGACACTCTTTCTAATATATTTTCCAGTCCTCTGGGACTTCTCCCATCTCCCATGAGTTTTCAGAAATGATAGCTAGTGGCTCTGAAATACTCTCCACTTACATATTGTGGTTACCTCTCTTGAGGCCATGCCTATTTAAGTGCACCCAGTTTTAAAAATACCTCTTAATGGTATCTCTCCCATTCTAGTTTGGTTTTCATATCAATCAATCATATTGAGCATTTTCTGTGTGCAGGACACTGCACTAAGCGCTTGGGACAGTACAACACAGTATCAGACACATTTTCTGCCCACAGTGAGCTTACAGTCTGGAGGGGGATATGGACATTAATATAAATAAATTATGGATATGTACATATGCTGTGGGGTTGGGGGTAGGGTGGTGAATAAAGGGAGTAAATCAGGGTGACGAAGAAGGGAGTGGGAAAAGAGGAAAGAGGGCTTAAGGAAGACCTCTTGGAGGAGATGTGCCTTCAAATAAGGTTTTTAAGGTGGGGAAGAGTAATTGTCTGTTGGATATGAAAAGGAAGGGTGTTCCAGGCTAGAGGCAGGGTGTGGGCTAGAGATCAGTAGCGAGATACAAAACGAGCTACAGTGAGTAGGTTGGCATCAGAGGATCAAAGTGTGACGGATGGGCTCTTGTAGGAGAGTAGCAAGGTGTGGTAGGAGGGGGCAAGGTGATTAAGTGCTTTAAAGCTGATGGTAAGGAGTCATGTCAGGAGTCAAGTGAGACATATCCTGGTCAACTGTTTGCTTCTGATCTTTTTGGTAAAGACAAAAGTGAAAGGTGAATGAAGCGCTTTTATCTTTTACTCAAAACCAATTTAACATATCCAATTAGGCCTCTGATCCCTTGTCCCTTGCAATCCTCAGACTTGATGCCAAGCCAGGGACCAGCTTTCTTTTCTTGTCTCATAGACAAATGACATTTCTTAGTATGACTGAATAATTTTTGTTACCTTTTAAGTCTTGTGCTAGAATGCTTCAGAATCAAGAGGACTGATTTTCATTTTGTTCTCCAAATATTTAAAAAATCTTGATAAAGGTCATGTCTAAAATGATGGGATAGTGATAGTATTTGTTAGGTACTCATTGTGTGCCAGTTGCTGGGGTAGATCCAAGACAATCAGATCAGGCCCTGATTCTGTCCCACACAATGCTCACAGTCTAAGAGGAAGGAAGAACAGGCATTTTCTTCCTTCCTTCCTCTCCCCCTCGTCCCCCTCTCCATCCCCCCATCTTACCTCCTTCCCTTCCCCACAGCACCTGTATATATGTATATATGTTTGTGCATATTTATTACTCTATTTATTTATTTATTTATTTATTTATTTTACTTGTACATATCTATTCTATTTATTTTATTTTGTTAGTGTGTTTGGTTTTGTTCTCTGTCTCCCCCTTTTAGACTGTGAGCCCACTGTTGGGTAGGGACTGTCTCTATATGTTGCCAATTTGTACTTCCCAAGCGCTTAGTACAGTGCTCTGCACATAGTAAGCGCTCAATAAATACGATTGATGATGATGATCATGAATTTATCCCCATTTTACAGATGAGGAAACAGACACACAAAGATTTAGTGATTTTTTTTTTTCCAAGATTACCCAGCAGACAAATGTCAGACCCCAGGGATCCTGGTTTCCAGGCCCATGTTCTTTCTACTATTGAAAATGAGAAAGAAAAGCTACCACTTCACATTTAAAAACAGTTACTTGTCTTAGCTTAGGGGATCAACCCTCAAACGCTCTTGGCTTCTAAATGGAAGTAGGGTGAAAATGTTAGAAATATAGCAGTTTGATAGAAAACTGTTTAGGAAAAGAGCAATTGCTCTATGAAGGGTTGGAGGAAACATTTTTCTTACAGGGCTTTTGGAATAAAGGAAATTTTGTTACCGTACCTGTTCATAGTAAGTTTCATTATAGAAAAAAATCACTGCATTTCTGGCATCTACCACAGAGAGCATTATGTGTGGCTAAAATAGTATTCACAGCAGCAAATGTTAGTTAAAATTACTTACAGACTTCTATTGTGAATTCTATTTTCACTTGCTCTCATCCTTCCAAAGAATTACCCTTTGGGATGAAATTTAATGTCTTGGTCTCAGCCCAATGGTTTTTCTTTTTCCTTTTGAAAGTTGTAAGCAAAATCTGTTCAATTATTTTAGAGTTCAGGAACAACATGCTTTTTTTTCTGATGAAAACACCAGTTTGGGTTTACAGGCAAATTAAGCCAGCTGCACTTTTAAAGCTGTGATGAATTTTGTATCTTCAATTTATGAGACAGTTAAGTCACTTTTCCATTTGAGCTTTAAAATGCAATTCCATAAAACATAGTATTGTTACTGGGTAGTTTCCCAAGTCTGCCTTTTATGTTTTGTTTGTACTTGAGGAGAGAACTTCCTACAGGGGCCATTTTAATTTGTTTAGTTTGAAGCAAAACTCCCTATTGTTAAGTTTGTAAGTTTAGATCAAAAGGCTAAAAATGAAAAGCATTAATTCTCATGTCACTGTTCTTGTTTTATTCTATTTTTCATTATTCAATACTTGCTCAGAGTCTTTCAGTGTATAAACTGCCCTCAGGGGAGTAGTTAAGCACTTTTTAAATCCCTACCAACTCCATTAGGGTGGCCTTTAGTTCACTGAGGCTATAACCTACTAAATCTTTTCCTACTTATTGACTCTTCTCACTCGCTACCCCCCTTGCTTCCACTCTTTATTCATGTTTCCTGGCCATACTCCTTCCTTGTCTTGACAGTCTCCAACTTCTTACTCATGTTGAATCGGAAACTCCCTCCAAGATCCACCAGACTTCAGACCTACCCACATTCAAAGGCCTCTTAAAATTCTACCCCCTCCAACAAGCCTTCCCAGACTAAATATCATTATCCCAATTTTTCAGTCCTTTGGCCACCTCACCACTTGACTCATTCCCATCCTCACCATGTGTGTGTGTGTCCTGTATTTGATTGTATAATTGCCCTACTTTTTTGCATATTTTTGTAACACTAAAACAGGTGTAAGGCTATTATGTGTGTTTTAAAAATTGAATGTAGCAATAAGGGAGAGAGGGGAGGAGAGGGTGGGGAAAAAGACAAATGTAATCGGCCATTTGAAATAACATTTCTCATTTCCACTGTATTCTTCCCAAGTGCTATATACAATAGACACTGTGAATCAATCCCCCTTCCCTGCTCTTCTTCCTCCTTCGTCCAAAAGAGCCTGTCTCTGCTGTCTTATCACATTCTGACCCTTCTCTCCCTACTCTGATGCATGCTGCTATCACTGATTACATTATGTTCTACAAAAAAGATTTTATTTCTCCCTCAAAAATTGGGATAGGCCAATTATATTAGTAGATATGCTATGTATATTTAATAATCATCAGTAGCCGTTGAGCACTGTACTAAGTACGTGTAGCCTAGTAATAATAATACTAATAATGGCATTTGTTAAGCACTTACTATGTGCAAAGCACTGTTCTAAGCGCTGGAGAAAGAGCATGAGCTTAGGAATCAAAGGACCTGGGTTTTAATTCCAGTCTGCCATTTCTGTGACTGTTTCTTTATCTCTAATATGGGGATTAAATACTTGTTCTCCCTCTCCCTTAGACTATGAGCTCCATGTCAGGCAGGGACTATGTACTATCTACATATACTGCATCTATCCCAATGCTTAGTACAGTGCTTGGCTCATAGTAGACATCTAATAAATACTGTCTTTATTTTTATTACTGCTATTATTATAAAAGTGACACACATTCCCTGCCCTCAAGGAACTTGTCAGTTTTTATGTCTGTCTAGCCTATTAGTGTAAGCTCCTTGTGGGTAGGAAATGTGAAGCAGAGAAGCAGCATGGGCTGGTGGATAGAGCATGGGCCTGGGAATCAGAAGGAACTGGGTTCCAATTCCAGCTCTGCCATTTGTTTGCTGTGACACTGGGCAAGTCACTTCACTTCTCTGTACCTCACTTAGCTCATCTGTAAAATGGGGATGAATATTGTGAGTCCCATGTGGGACATGGACTGTATCCAACTTGATTAGCTTTTCTCTACCCCAGCATTTAGTACAGTGCCTGACACAGTAAGCATTTTACAAATATCATAAAGTCTTGTTTTTCTATTGTACTTCCTAAGTGTTTAGTACAGTGGACTGTATTTTGTCAGCCCTCAAATACAATTATTGCTACTAGTGCTACTATTATTACTACTGCTATTGACTGGAAAAGGTAAATGAACTTCAAAAACTGTCGATCGCTTGGTTCAGAGCTCATGCACTGGAAGAATCAGGTTCATTGAAGTTGCTAAGCATTATATTGAGCATGGCATTAGACATGGTCCTTCCCATATACGTATGGCTCATTCATGTTACTGAGCTCTTACTGTGTGCAAAGCACTGTACTAAGTGTTTGGGAGAGTACAGTATAACAGACAGACATGTCCCCAGCCCACAATAAGCTTACAGTCTAGTTATGGCTATCCCTTGCTATTAAAGATATTCCAGGCAGTGAGCACTTATCCAGGCAGGTGAGTGTAACTGAAAAGAGCAATATGAGATCAACACACCTTTCTATATTGTTTACATGAAAACTAGGCCTTTGCTGCACTAATGGGTTTTTACCAAACGAGGTCAGTCTATTTTCAAGCCTGCTTCTAGATATTCTGATCTTTGTGATCTTGATTACTGCTCACCTGGTTGCTCCATCTGCTACAATGGTCTTCCAACAGTCCATTTCTCTATCACATTGCTTAGACTGTTTCATTGCCCCCCCTTCAACTCACCATACAGCAACTCTTGGGTATTCCGCTATCATCCATTCTCTTCCCATGCCCCATCCAACAGAGCTGGGTTGCGGAGAGCATTGTTCCTTTGCTAGTGAACTGATGGCATTTCAGGACCTTGTCCTGCCATTTGAGGTTGAGTTTGGTTCAAAGATGACACTAGCTAAACTGCTCAAGAAACCGTATGTGTCTCTTGTAATAGTAGTAGTATTTAAGCACTTACTGCTTGCAAAACACTGTACTGTTCAGCACACAGTTCATGTTTCCCCAGTCCTCAAGAACCTCCAGTGGTTGCCCATCCACCTCTTCACCAAACAGAAACTCCTTACCATTGGCTTTAAAGCACTCAATCACCTAGCCTCTTCCTAATTTACCCTGGTGATTTCCTACTACAACCAAGCCACTATGCTCTGCTCCTTTAATGCCAACCAACTCACTGTTCCTTGCTCTCATCTTTCTTGCTACCAAGCCCTCATCCATGTCTTGCCTCTGCCCTGGAACTCCCTCCGCTTTCATATCTGACAAACCACCACTCACTGCACCTTCAAAGCCTTCTTAAAGTCACGTCTCCAAAAGGCCTTCCCCTACTAAGCTCTAATTTCTCCTACTTCCTCTCCCTTCAGCATTGTCCTTGCACTTTGATTTGTACCCTTTAAGCCCTTGATATTCACCTCAACCACATAGAACTTATGTACATATCAGTAATTTATTTTAACGTCTATCTCCCTTTCCAAACTGTAAGCTCTTTGTGGACAGGGAACATGTCTGCCAAATTTGTTTTATTCTACTATCAATCAATCAATCAATCGTATTTATTGAGCGCTTACTGTGTGCAGAGCACTGTACTAAGCGCTTGGGAAGTACAAGTTGGCAACATATAGAGACAGTCCCTACCCAACAGTGGGCTCACTAATAATAATTGAGGTAGTTAATTGCTTACTGTGTATCAAGCACTGTACTAAGCACTGGAATAGATTCAAGATTATCAGGTCAGACACAGCCCGTGTCCCACATGGGGTTAACAATCTAAGTAGGATTGGGAACAGCTATTAAATCCCCATTTTACAGATGAGGAGACTGAGGCACAGAGCAGTGAAGTGACTTGCCCAAGATCACACAGCAGGCTTGTGGTGCAGCTGGGAGGTCCCAGTCCCATGCTATTTCTACTAGGCCATGCTGCTTCCAAAGTGGTTAGTACGATTCTCTGCACACAACAAGGACTCAATAAATACCACTGATTGATTGAAATGGTGGTAAATAAGACGATGGTAAGATTTAGGGTCCTTGGCCCTCCAGGAATTCACAATCTCAGAATAAGGTAGTAAGGGGGCTGGTGATGGACATATATCGGGGTGGGAGGGGTGTAAAAACACAAACTTAGCACAGGAAAAGGACAGGGATAAATAAAAATAAACTAAATGTAGTAGGGTAATGTGGTTAGAAGAGCAGAGTTACAGGCTTCTCATGGTTCTTAGTCCAACAGCCACAGCAAGAACCACAGCTGCGATCGTACCAACATTCTGGGAAGGCGATGTCATGCTGATACTTGTCTCTCCCACTGAGGTGCAGTAGGACCAAGTCTCATTTATATATGGAATTTATGCATACACATCTAAATCTTTGGCCACTTTAAGAGGCAAGATAGGATCTCAAATGTTAAAGTTCGCAAATGTAGTATGCGAACATTGAAGCCACATTCACCTTAGCACAGTTATGCTGGGTAGGACACGTGGCAGGAGTGAGCAATAGTAGGATACCCAAACAGCTGCTGAATAGAGAGCTGAAATAGGGAAACAAGGTAGGAAGAAGAGGGGAAATGTTTTACGGACACACTAAAACAAAATTGCTGAAAATGCTGGCTCCATCTAAAAACTGGGAATCAGTTCTAAGAACAGACCCACCTGGAACAATGCTATCAAGAAAGGATTGACTGTTTTTTGAGAAAAAACTTCACAAGGATCAAGAGACAAGGAGGCAAAAGAATACAGCATCTGGCTCTGCAAATATCTACCAGAATAACACAAGGGACAGTCCTTTCTGCACACATAATGTGGCCAGTGGTGTCTTCAAATACTAAAGGTAAACATCTTGGGCCACTGGGCAAGTCCTTATTAAGTCCTGTTCCCCAGCCCCAATCTCTCTTTGCATTTGAAAGTATTATCACCTTACTTGGCTGAGAGAGGAGCAGAAGAAGGATTAGGAAAGAGGGAATGGATGAGCAGTCATTATTGTCACCACTATTGCTGGGAATGTGGGCAGGTAACGCGTCTGCTAATTCTGTTGTATTGTGTTCTCCCAAGGGCTTAGTACAGTGCTCTGCACCTAGTAATGACTCAATAAATAGGATTGTGGAATGGAGAGATGTTTGAGGAGGAAGGAGTCATCCATAAGACTCGGGTAGGAGTAGGAGCTGACTGGTTGGCAGGGGAAGCAGGAAAGGGTAGGAGCAGGGATGAAGAAGGGGCAGGAGAGCAGCCAGCAAGTGATTGGATAAATAAACCCAGAATTATTGATACATATGGGCAATCTACAGTGTTCAGAAAAATAGACTTATGGGGATGAAGCCAGATTGCAGAAGGTAAAGAACCCAGATGGAGGGAAGGAAGTGAGTGTATATATAGCCCTCTGAAGGAGTTTGGACAGAAATGGGAGCAAGGAAATGGGAACAAGAAAATGGGATAATGTCTGAAGGGAGCTGTAGGATCTAGAGTATGAGGGAAATTTAAGCATGTTTTAAGGCAGAAGGTAAAGAGCCATAGGAGAGTGAAAGGTCGAAGATAGCAGTAGGGAAGAGGAGGAGGAGGTTGGGAGCAAGTGTTTTTAAGCAGTGAGAAGGGAAAGGGATTTGAGAACAAGAGGACTTTCACCTCTTAGTACAATTTCTTTCTGTCATTTGGAGGCAAACTCAGAGCTTAGAGCAAAGGTGTTTCTCCAAACCGGAAAAAAATGTGCATAGGGAAAATGAGTGTTTTGCATAAATATTGTTGGTAACCCTATTAGCATTCTAACCATGTTCTAAGTTGGTCATGAAAAATAAATATCCTTCTTTTCACATGCCAATCTTTGCACATTTTCATCCTTACAAAATCATTGAATAGCCCAACCACTTGGCAAGACATCAGGGTACATTCAGCACATGTTTCACATTTTAATATCTAGCTTGTTTATAAATAAGCCTAGCAACAAGACAATGCTTATTAAAGAGCAGTGGGCACCTGACCTCAGGGGGGAAAATATCTCCTTAGAAGCAATTCTGCTTTCACAGCGAATCTTTTTTCTTATTTCTCTTCCTTAAATTCCAGCATCAATGACATGTGAATGAAAATCAGAGCTTTGTACTTTGCTCCTATTGATGGAGAGACTAGGCTAATAAATTTGAGGTTGGAGCTTCCCATGGCTGCAAATGTTTGAGGCGGTTCTCAGCAACACTGTTTCAATGGCAATCTTAAATGTCTTTGATGCTATTCATCCCATCTTTGGATGGGAATGTAATTTCCTGTTACATGTAAGAATTCAGTCAAATGTTTAAGTTTTCAACCAACTTCTATTAAATACATTGCCAAGACGTGTTGTGTTCTGTTATCCTTCTTATGCTGAGATGACATTGCTGACAGTGTTACTCTCCATGAGAGCCAGAGCGCCAGGGAAGATTGATGTACTGTATATCAAAGGCTGGTGCTTGTTTTCCTGCTCCAAGTGGGAGCCTGGCGGTAGGATTTCCCTCCCACCATCCACAGGAGAGGGGGAAGGAGGAGGATTAAGATTTGTCAATAAGGTTTAAAGTTGTTTGCAGAGGCTAAAGCTAAGGAGCTGGGAGCCTTTGAACCCATGTGCCACAATGGATCAAGAGGACACTTGTTTGTTTTGTTTTTTCAAAACCTCCTCCCTTCACTTATGATGCTAAGCATTATTATTACTGTGATATTTGTTAAGCCTTTACTGTGTGCCAAGCCCTTTACTTACACCTGGGGTAGATACAAGACGATCAGGTTGGACTCAGTCCCTGTCCCACATGGGGTTTATAGTCAAGGGGGAAGGGAGAATGAGTATTGAATCCTAAGAAGTGAAGAGAAGCAGCACGGCTCAGTGGAAAGAGCATGGGCTTTGGAGTCAGAGGTCATGGGTTCAAAGCCCAGCTCCGCCAATTGTCAGCTGCGTGACTTGGGGCAAGTCACTTCATTTCTCTGTGCCTCAGTTATCTCATCTGTAAAATGGGGATTAAGACTGGGAGCCCCCCGTGGGACAAACTGATCACTTTGTAACCTGCCCAGTGCTTAGAACAGGGCTTTGCACATAGTAAGCACTTAATAAATGCTATTATTATTATTATTGTTATTGTTATCATTATTATTATTATTATGTGACTTGCCCAAGGTCACATAGCAGACAAGTGGCAGAGCTGGGAATAGGGTCCAGATTCTCTCGCTCTCAGGCCTGGGCTCTTTCCATTAGGCCACACTGCTTCCCTGTCTCTTCCTTGTCTAGGTTTTGGTCACTCTGAGTCCCTCCCTTTGTGGCTGCGCACTTAGTATATAGCCTAACCCCTCCCCATTAACAAGCCCCCAGAAAGCCTTTCCAACCACCATTCCTACAGATAAACAATTCTGCTCTGGGTAATTAAAGAAAAAAAGATATTTTCTGAGTCTGCTTCATAACAAAGCAATCATTACTGTAATACTATAAATTACACTAACATAGAATCCTACAGGCCCAAAAGTGCTCTACAGATTGGGGACATATGTGTTCCTTCACTTGTAGGAAATGGAAGCCCCTTGCAGATAGAATGAAACTATCCTACCATTGCAATAAAACAAATATTAAGATCCGTAGGACCAAAATTCAAAGAAAATGTTACCCTGGGAAACTACAATATGTATGATAGAATAGTTTTTGCAACTTATGCTCCTATGCATTTTATTTATGTGCTTTGTGTCTCATCCAAACTGCCATTCAAATGTTACCTCCCCAAGGGTGGGGATAAAGGTCTCATCATCATCATCATCAATCGTATTTATTGAGTGCTTACTGTGTGCAGAGCACTGTAGTAAGCACTTGGGAAGTACAAGTTGGCAACATATAGAGACAGTCCCTACCCAACAGTGGGCTCACAGTCTAAAAGAGTGGGCTTACAGTCTCCTTCCTGTGTATATCCTCCATGTGTCTAGTACAGTGATTCGGTCAGCACAGATGTGCAAACAAATGTTGCTTTCCAGTGTCTACACTGAAAAAGTGCCCTGAGAATTACTCAGATTTTGCCTAGGCCATATACATCCCTAGCTCATTCTGCTTTCCTGAAAATCTAAGGCAGAGAGCAGTTGAATTAAGATAGGTTGAACCAGGCTTCCCAGTTGTCAGGCTGAACTGCTTAGGTGTAAGACTTAGGATAGCAAGCACTCTAGGTTTCCTAGTAATGCCCTTCCAAACTACTAAAAAAGTTAGGCTCCATATCTACCCTTTCTTCTCCAATTGCAAGTGACTTGAATGACAAAAAAAACCCTCCAAACATGATCAACCTCAAGGGGTTGCACTGAGAAGCACTGTAGCCTAATGGGAAGAGCACAGACCTGGGAATCAGAAGACCTGGGTTCTAATACCGGCTCTGCCTCTTACCTGCTGTCTGACCTTGGGCAGTCATTTAACTTCTCTGGGCCTCAGTTTCCTCATCTGTAAAATGGGAATTAAATACCTCTTCTCCCTCCCCTTTAGACTGTGAGCTCCATGTGAGACAGGACTTGTCTGACCTAATTATCTTGTCTCTACCCCAGCACCAAGTACCATGCTTAGCGTACAGTAGGTGCTTAACAAATAACACAATTACTTTTGTTAGGTTCTGCAGCTGATTCAGCCACATGACATGGCTAAACAATCCCCACCGTAGGCCCACATGCTGCCACCGATTGTGTTGCATGTTAATGCTGACTGGGATATTGCCTTCTTAGCCAATCTGCTAAGCTTCCAAACCCAGAATTCACTGCCAAAACTCAAAAGATTAAAAATGGATCTTTATTTTATTTTTTTTAATGTTTGCACCACCTTATGTTAGCTAATATTCACTCCTGGAGACTTTAAGGCAATCAATACTTACAGGGAGGAAATACATCTTGGCTCAGGTTAGCAAGACTGGCCAAGAGGAAGATGTGTCCCCGTCTACTTAGATTGCTTCCCTGGGGTTTCTCCTCCAGAAGCTACAAGCCGAGAAATTTGTGTAGATATGACCATGTGAATGGAGAAAAGTGCAGAAATCTACCTGTTTATCACTCTTATTCCATCCTTATGTGTGTAGCTCATGTTAACTTCTGTGGGAATGAGAGCTCCCCAATAATGGAAAACTGGCTGGGATGCATATCCATAAAGAGACTATAAACCCTATATTGCAAATGAATGGCTCATCATAAAATCAGATGAAGCTAGTCCTCATTTGTGTACATATAATGCCAGTAGAATATGCTACTACCTGCATTAAGGTAATTGATTCCCCAGGAACTGCATCTGACATGTGAGCCTGCTCATGAAATGCAATCCTAGAAAATCTGAAGATCTTTTCAAATAGCGTTCATTTTGTTTTAAACCTAATACTGATTCTTTAATAATGTTCACGCTGCTACCATCTTAGTTAGATTCCCCCCTCTGTTGGTCAAAATGGAGTTCTGGGGAGTAAACTGTAGAACCTTGTATCACACTGGTTACAATCATGACTGAATACATTCTTTTACCTTTGTGCATTCCATTCAGTGACCTTCTCTCCCCCAGCTCCCTATGGTGGCTCCGATTGGTCTCCTTTGGGTTTAATTCAGGAAAACATGTAGGAATCCTCTTTGTTCTCAGTCAGGGGCCATGATGATAATCTCATGAAAGAACTTGTGACCCCCCCTCCCTGCCAGCACATGAAAAGTGGCTGCACCTACAGCATGCTCTCCCATTACTTGACAATTAGATGGGCCAGTTCATTTCAGCTTGTCACCCTGTCATACAATGGGCAGTCTGGGTACCGGTGTCCCCAGATCAGGGTCATTCAATGGTATTCATTGAACACTTACTGTGTACAGAGCGCTGTACTAAGCACTTGGGAGAGTACAATACAATAAACAGGCAAGTTCCCCACCTACAATGAGCTTATCTCACCACAGATAATAATAAGAATGATGATGGCATCTCTTAAGGGCTTACTATGTGCTAAATGCTGGGGTTAACACAAGATAATCAGATTGGGCACAGCCCCTGTCCCAACTTCCTGTGAAGTCCATAAGAGATAGGGCCCCAGCCTGACCTGACGTTCTCTGCATCCCTATTATAATAGGAGGAGGCAGAGTTAAGCCCTCATGTGAAAGTGATGTTCTGCATCCCACTTCAAGCTGGGATCCTAGAGGAATCTCCCCACCCATGTTAGTTCAGGAATGGGTACACACAGACTTGGAATTAGCTACATCCCCCTCTTAAAAGTTGAAATTAGTCAAGTAAACTTCAGTAAAGGAGGTGCAGGCAACACAGGAATAGACATCCATTGTATGATGGCGTGGTCCTGCCCAACCGGCCAGTTGGTCCCCGAGGGAGAGCAGTGAGTAAGGCCTGTGGATAGCCCAGTGCCAAATCAGCAGGATTGGAGTAGCAAATTTGCAAACTGCCGGTGAGCCAGGGCCGAATGTGGGCAATGGGTCCTCTGTATTTCATGTCACGGCCGGTTCTTGTCAATCACCTAGATGGCATTGTGGGCGATATCCATTTTTCAATTTCCAATTTTCTTGGGCTCTGGGGTGGTTGTTTTGTTTTTTATGACTTCTACATATTGACACATTTGTTGATTAGCTTGACTGTGGACTGAAAAAAGAGGAAAATGCACTGAATGTTTTGTTGCCAAACTGGTGATGGGAAGGTTTGAGGAAAGTAATTTGTTAAGCAGCTCAGGCAGACCCCACCTGCCTTTGCTGGAAGTAAGTGAACAAGAAGTAAAAAATCTGGGGGAGAGAGAATGGAAGTAGCAGATTCTGAAAGACTAATTCCTCCCTCTGAGGCTATGGGATTGAATGAGTGACCAAGCGAACAGAAAAAATAGCAGCTGTGAAAAACGGTAGTAAACAAAGGGATTAGCAAACCAGTAGAATTGCAAAGTTAGAAAACAGCTAATATTTGAGCAATCAGTCCTGAGGGTGAGAAGATAACATTAATGATGGAGTCTGCTGCCAAATCCCTTTTGCTCATTGACTAAGAAAAGTGAGCCGAGAAATAAAGCAAAAATGAGTTTAAGAACTGGATTCATGAACACTTTTTCCACAGTTGTGGGCACCATTTTGAAGGCACTATTCGGTATTTAAACAGCACATGTAAACTAATAGAAAACAGATCAACTAATTACTTATGGGATTTAAGCACTTACCATGTGTCAAGCACTGTTCTAAGCACTGAGATAGATACAAGCTAATCATATTTGCCATAATCCCTGTCTCATGTGAGGCTCACAGTCTAAATTGAAGGGAAAGCAGGTATTTAATCCCCATTTTACAGATGAGGAAACTCAGGCACAGAGAAGCCAAGTTACTTGTCCAAGGTCACCCAGCAGGCAGTTGGCAGAGCTGGAATTAGAACTCGGGTCCTCTATCATCATCATCATCATCAATCGTATTTATTGAGCGCTTACTGTGTGCAGAGCACTGTACTAAGTGCTTGGGAAGTACAAATTGGCAACATATAGAGACAGATGCTGCTAGGCCACACAGTAGAAGTGATATTTTATAGTACTTAGTAGACATCTGCATTGTATGTTTTGACAATTAAATGGTTTCTCCCTTGTAGGAAAAAAACCCCACTTTTTATAATCTCTGAAGCATTTCAGAAGTTATTGTGCATGATTAGGCATTGTCCTTTGATTTTTCACACTTAAAGTATCCGATGTCTGGAAATCTCACCCATCCTGCAGTCCTGTTAATAACCATTTTATGTAATTAAGATTTGGCAATACTACCGTATTCCATTTTGAAATTGTCAGTGGATATGGGGAAAAAAACTGATCAGCTACGACCAGATTTAAAAGACCAACTAGGGCCTTTGTGCGGGGCTCTAGCAATGCCCAGGTGTTGAGGATCTCACAATACTACCATGTGACCTTTGAGACAGATGATGCTACACACACTGTTGTGTGGTGATGCCACACTCGTCACCTTCACGCTGCAGCATAGCTCTCCATCAAGTCGGTAACGCCTCCCTTCAAAGTCCTCAGATGTCAGCTCTCCCCACCTTCAAAATTGAGTGACAGCAGGGATACCCAAAAAGCAGCTGTACTGGAAGCAGGCACAAACAAACCAGCAGAGCAGAATGAATGATATCAAGACAGATTACAAGTCCACTGTGGGCAGGGAACGTGTCTACCAATTCTGCTGTATTGTACTCTCCCAAGCACTTAGTACAGTACTCTGCACCTAGCAAGCACTCGATAAATATAATTGACTGATTGCTAGTGAAGCTTAGTCTCAGCCAATGTGAGAGCAATGGACTGATTTGAAACCTCTAAAGCAGACTAGGTTGGTGCATAAGTGCTTTGCACGCAGTAAGCACTCAATAAGTATGGTTGAATCAATCAATCAATCAATCGTATTTATTGAGCACTTACTATGTGCAGAGCACATAGGAGAGGGGTTTCTCTCTTTAAGCAGAAGTGTTGTGGAGAGTGGGGTGCAAAGAGACCCTTAAATGTAGACACAGGCCCTGTTCTGGGCAGACCCATAAATGCAGCAAAGGTCTATCCCTAAATATAAACAATAATGCAGTCACAGTCTGTCATCCTGTCACAGTCATTTCAGCCGCACTTGCCCAGGTGGATAGGATCTTGCCATCAGTAGCATTATCTTCCAAAACAAAGGACAGCTCCATACGTATGCACGCATATTCATGTTCACTTTTTAACCAATTTTTACATGCAAATATTGTTATTTTGTAAATTTGATACAAGGCGTGCACATAATTTCATATGCTGATTGCAATTATATTTTTCAATATTAAAATCATGTTCCAATTAAATTTCTTACTTCGGAGGTAAATATCCTAATGCCCTTCTAGTAACATATTTTGGGCCCTTACAATAAACAAAATATCTTCCACTCACTAGTGGAAAACAAATCTGCAAGCATACTTGTCTGAGCTTGATTATCATTTAAAAGGATTGAATTAAAACCAAACTATATCAGTACCTCTTTATCATACTACATGTTTGAAATGTTTTAATGTGGGTAGGACTTCAGACTTTTTCCTAATAGTTTGCCAGTATCATTTTCTGTTAAAGCAGAAACAAAACTAAATGGAAACTATCTCTCTGTCAGTGCCTCTTAAATGTGTCCTGAGTGGTTTTTGAGATCAAAGGTACATCAGAAATCCAACTCATTGTTAATGTAAAATAGAGTTGGGGATCTATTCTCTTTAGTTCCTAATAATGTACTGAAAACATTTTTCAACATAAGAACGGCTCATTCTCCTACTGATAGTGATAAACATTAATCCAGAAAGGAGCTTTAATATGATTTTCTGAATTAATAAAGGTTTGCACTGGTCCAAAAGATAGTGCACCGTTTGTCCAAATCTCTTGTACTTGCTTACAATCAAGAACTTTATAGATTTGGAGGTGGAGTTCAAGGAATCTAATTTTGTCAATAATCTGTAGTACAGACTCATCTACTACCCCTATGCCCTAAAAGCTAACAATACTCTGTCCCCACTTCCACTGCCAGACTAGTCCTTTATTAATTGTGCTTTTGTCGAATGTTTACTAGGTGCCAAGCACTGTACTAAGCCCTGGGGTAAATACAGGACAATCAGATTGGTCAGAGTTGCTGTCCCACAAGGAGCTCACTGCCTAAGGGAAGGGATTTGAAGTATCATACCCATTTCACAAATAAAGAAACTGAGGCACAGATAAATTGTGACTTGCCAAGGTCACACAGCAGGCAAGGAGCAAGAAGCAGCATGGTCTAGTGGAAAGAGCACGGACCTGGGAATCAGAGGACCTGGATTCTAATCCTGGCTCTGCCATTTGTCTGCTGTGTGACCTTGGGCAAGTCACTTAACTTCTCTGCTCCTCGGTGACCTGATCTGTAAAATGGGGATTAAGAAAGTGAGCCTTTAGTGGGAGAGGGACCGTGTCCAACCTGATTACCTTGTCTCTACCCCAGCATTTAGTACAGTGCCTAGCACATGGTAAGTGCTTAACAAATATTAAAAAACAATTAGAAACCTGGTCATCTAACTCCCAAGCCTGTGCTCTTGCCCACACTGCTTTAAATATAACACTGCTGACTGTAAAGAAATGTAAATGATAATGTTATATGAACAGTTCAGTTAAGCTGCTGCTGCTGCTGATGGAGTCGCCCATCAAGAACAACAGATAAGCCTCAGCTTCTGGACTTCTGGACTTATTAAAATCACAAACCACCAACATTATAATCAATTCCCTTGTGCAGAAGTCCTTCATTTCCCTTACACCCTCTTCTGTACTTCTGGATGTCTGCACAAGGGAATTGACTATAAAGTTGGTGGTTTGTTCAGTGTAAGTCAGTCAGTGGTATTTACTGAGTGCTTACTGTGTGCAGAGCACTGCACTAAGAGCTTGGGAAAGTGCAGTGTGATAGACATGATCCCTGGCCACAGGGAGCTTACAGTCTAGAGGGGAAGTCAGTCATTGAGATAAATTACTCCTGATAGTCATGTTCTCACTGGAGCATGGAGTGCAACAAACGAGTAGGCAGGTTAGGGTGCAGAACATTGCAAAGTGTGTGCAGAGACTCTTTTTTTAACATGATGAACCAATCCGTGCCTTCTTTTCCATCCAAACACTACAAAGCACTTGTCCTTTCCCAGCTATACTCGTCATTGGTCTCTCTGCCTCCAACCCACACTTGACTTCAGTGCCAGAATTCTTTTTCTAAAATGCAGTTCTGCAAACATCTTCTTTCTCCTTAAAATCCTTCAGTGATAATCCATTCTTCCCTCCCTGACTGCCAACTTCTTCTTGAGAATTTGAGGAGAGGGAATGGAGGCAGTGGGTGTAGACAACTTGCTCAAGAAGTTTGGAGAGAATGGTAGAGACATGGTGTGATGACTGGAGGTATCGGTGGAATCAAGGAAGGGTTATTTTTTTTTGTTTTGTTTTTTAGGAAAGGGAATACAGGAGTATATTTGAAAACAATAGGGGAAAAAACCACTGCACAGTGACACGGAAGAGGGAGTAAGGGAAATGAGGGCTTAATCAGGGAAAGCTTCTTGAAGTAGATGTGATTTTAATAAGGCTTTAAAGGTGGGGATTGATAGTCGATTGTGTATGAAGGGGAAAGGAGTTCTAGGTAAGAGGGAGGATGTGGGCAAGGGCATGGAGGTGAGATAGATGAGATCAAGGTACGGTGTTTAGAGGAGTGAAATGTGTAGCCTGGATTGTAGTAGGAAATCAGCAAGATAAGATAGGTGAGGGCAAACTGATTTGAGTGCTTTAAAACCGATTGTAAGGAGTTTCTGTTTGCAGAGGTGAATGGGCAACCATCGGAGGTTCTTGTCTCCACTTTTAGACTGTAAGGTCACTGTAGGCAGGGAATGTCTACCAACTCTATAATATTATACTTTCCAAATGCTTACTACGATGCTCTGCACATAGTAAATGCTCAATAGATTGAGCAATGGAGAGACATGGATTGAACTTTTATTGAGAAAAATGATCCAGGCAGCAGAATGAAATGTGGACCGCAGTGGGGAGTGCCTGGAGGCAGTAAATGCTCAATAGATTGAGCAATGGAGAGACATGGATTGAACTTTTATTGAGAAAAATGATCCAGGCAGCAGAATGAAATGTGGACCGCAGTGGGGAGTGCCTGGAGGCAGGGAGGTCAGTGAGGAGGCTTATGCAGTTTTCAAGGTGGGATATAAGCGCTTAGTACAGTGCTCTGCACATAGTAAGCGCTCAATAAATACAATTGATGATATAAGTGCTTTGGATCAGCATTGTAGCAGATTGGGTGGCAAGGAAAAGGCATATTTTGGTAATGTTTTGAATAATACTAATTTTAATATACTTTTTAGGTGCTTACCATGTGTCAAACACGGTTCTGAGTTGGGGAAGATAGATATTAATAAAGTTGGACAGAGTCCCCGTCCCACATGGGAATCACAGTCTAGGAGGGAGAACAGGCATTGAATCCCCATTTTTCAGATGAGGAAACTGAGGCACAGAGAAGTCGCGACTTGCCCAAGGTCATAGAGCAGGCAAGTGGTGGTGCCAGGACTAGAACGCAGGTCCTCTGACTTTTAGGCCCATGCTTTTTCCATACCATCCTACCTGTGAAGATAGAACCGATAGGGGAGGATCAGGGTTTGGGCGGTAAGATGAGGCATTTTGTTTTGGGCATTTTAAGTTTTAGTTGTTGGCAGGACATCCAAGTAGAGATGTCCTGAAGACAGGAGGAAATGCAAGACTGCAGAGAAGGGGCGAGTGTTTTAATAACGTGTGAAGGAACAGATGGGACTGGAGGTGCAGGTGGAGGGGGTAGAATTTAGAGGCAGGAAATATCTTGAGCTACTGCTGAGAACTTTAGGAAGTTTGTTCTCCCTCCCTCCCTCCCCTTTTCTACACTAAAGACAAAGCAGAGCTGTGAATTGAATGACGTAGCCCCAAGCCCCAAATATCTAGAATTCTATTCCCTTTATTTAATAATAATAATAATAATAATAATGGTATTTGTTAAGCGCTATGTGTAAAGCACTGTTCTAAGCGCTGGGGAGGTTACAATAAATAATAAACATGATGGTATTTGTTAAGCGCTATGTTCAAAGCACTGTTCTAAGCACTGGGAAGATTACAATAATAATAATAATGGTATTTGTTAAGCGCTTACTATGTGCAAAGCACTGTTCTAAGCACTGGGGAGGTTACAGTAATAATGATGGTATTTGTTAAGCGCTATGTGTAAAGCACTGTTCTAAGCGCTGGGGAGGTTACAATAATAAAAATGATGGTATTTGTTAAGCGCTATGTTCAAAGCACTGTTCTAAGCGCTGGGAAGATTACAATAATAATAATAATAATAATAATGGTATTTGTTAAGCGCTTACTATGTGCAAAGCACTGTTCTAAGCACTGGGGAGGTTACAATAATAATGATGGTATTTGTTAAGCGCTATGTGTAAAGCACTGTTCTAAGCGCTGGGGAGGTTACAATAATGAAAATGATGGTATTTGTTAAGCGCTATGTTCAAAGCACTGTTCTAAGCGCTGGAAAGATTACAATAATAATAATAATAATAATAATGGTATTTGTTAAGCGCTTACTATGTGCAAAGCACTGTTCTAAGCACTGGGGAGGTTACAATAATAATGATGGTATTTGTTAAGCGCTATGTGTAAAGCACTGTTCTAAGCGCTGGGGAGGTTACAATAATGAAAATGATGGTATTTGTTAAGCGCTATGTTCAAAGCACTGTTCTAAGCGCTGGAAAGATTACAATAATAATAATAATAATAATAATGGTATTTGTTAAGCGCTTACTATGTGCAAAGCACTGTTCTAAGCACTGGGGAGGTTACAATAATAATGATGGTATTTGTTAAGCGCTATGTGTAAAGCACTGTTCTAAGCACTGGGGAGGTTACAATAATAGAAATGATGGTATTTGTTAAGCGCTTACTATGTTCAAAGCACTGTTCTAAGCGTTGGGAAGATTACAATAATAATAATAATGATGGTATTTGTTAAGCGCTTACTATGTGCAAAGCACTGTTCTAAGCACTGGGGAGGTTACAATAATAATGATGGTATTTGTTAAGCGCTATGTGTAAAGCACTGTTCTAAGCACTGGGGAGGTTACAATAATAAACATGATGGTATTTGTTAAGCGCTATGTTCAAAGCACTGTTCTAAGCGCTGGGAAGATTACAATAATAATAATAATAATGATGGTATTTGTTAAGCACTATGTGTAAAGCACTGTTCTAAGCGCTGGGGAGGTTACAATAATAAAAATGATGGTATTTGTTAAGCGCTTACTATGTTCAAAGCACTGTTCTAAGCACTGGGAAGATTACAATAACAATAATAATAATGATGGTATTTGTTAAGCGCTTACTATGTGCAAAGCACTGTTCTAAGCACTGGGGAGGTTACAGTAATAATGATGGTATTTGTTAAGCGCTATGTGTAAAGCACTGTTCTAAGCGCTGGGGAGGTTACAATAATAAAAATGATGGCATTTGTTAAGCGCTAACTATGTTCAAAGCACTGTTCTAAGCGCTGGGAAGATTACAATGACAATAATAATAATGATGATGGCATTTGTTAAGCGCTTACTATGTGCAAAGCACTGTTCTAAGCACTGGGGAGGTTACAATAATAATGATGGTATTTGTTAAGCGCTATGTGTAAAGCACTGTTCTAAGCGCTGGGGAGGTTACAATAATAAAAATGATGGTATTTGTTAAGCGCTAACTATGTTCAAAGCACTGTTCTAAGCGCTGGGAAGATTACAATAATAATAATAATGATGGTATTTGTTAAGCACTTACTATGTGCAAAGCACTGTTCTAAGCACTGGGGAGGTTACAATAATAATGATGGTATTTGTTAAGCGCTATGTGTAAAGCACTGTTCTAAGCGCTGGGGAGGTTACAATAATAAAAATGATGGTATTTGTTAAGCGCTAACTATGTTCAAAGCACTGTTCTAAGCGCTGGGAAGATTACAATAATAATAATAATGATGATGGCATTTGTTAAGCACTTACTATGTGCAAAGCACTGTTCTAAGCACTGGGGAGGTTACAATAATAATGATGGTATTTGTTAAGCGCTATGTGTAAAGCACTGTTCTAAGCGCTGGGGAGGTTACAATAATAAAAATGATGGTATTTGTTAAGCGCTAACTATGTTCAAAGCACTGTTCTAAGCGCTGGGAAGATTACAATAATAATAATAATGATGGTATTTGTTAAGCACTTACTATGTGCAAAGCACTGTTCTAAGCACTGGGGAGGTTACAATAATAATGATGGTATTTGTTAAGCGCTATGTGTAAAGCACTGTTCTAAGCGCTGGGGAGGTTACAATAATAAAAAAATGATGGTATTTGATAAGCGCTATGTTCAAAGCACTGTTCTAAGCGCTGGGAAGATTACACTAATAATAATAATAATGGTATTTGTTAAGCGCTTACTATGTGCAAAGCACTGTTCTAAGCACTGGGGAGGTTACAATAATAATGATGGTATTTGTTAAGCGCTATGTGTAAAGCACTGTTCTAAGCGCTGGGGAGGTTACAATAATAAACATGATGGTATTTGTTAAGCGCTAACTATGTTCAAAGCACTGTTCTAAGCGCTGGGGAGATTACAACAATAATAATAATAATAATGGTATTTGTTAAGCACTTACTATGTGCAAAGCACTGTTCTAAGCACTGGGGAGGTTACAATAATAATAATAATAATAATAATAATGGTATTTGCTAAGCGCTTACTATGTTCAAAGCACTATTCTAAGCGCTGGGGAGATAATAATAATAATAATAATAATAATAATGGTATTTGTTAAGCGCTTACTATGTGCAAAGCACTGTTCTAAGCGCTGGGGAGGTTACAATAATAATTAATAATGGTATTTGCTAAGCGCTTACAATGTTCAAAGCACTATTCTAAGCGCTGGGCAGATAATAATAATAAGAATAAGAATAATAATGGTATTAAGCACTTACTATGTGCAAAGCACTGTTCTAAGCGCTGGGGAGGTTACAATAATAATAATAATAATAATAGTATTTGCTAAGCACTTACTATGTTCAAAGCACTATTCTAAGCACTGGGGAGATTATAATAATAATAATAATAATAATAGTAGTATTTGTTAAGCACTTACTATGTGCAAAGCACTGTTCTAAGCGCTGGGGAGGTTACAATAATAATAATAATAATGGTATTTGCTAAGCGCTTACTATGTTCAAAGCACTATTCTAAGCGCTGGGCAGATTATAATAATAATAATAATAATAATAATAATAGTATTTGTTAAGCTCTTACTATGTGCAAAGCACTGTTCTAAGCGCTGGGGAGGTTACAATAATAATAATAATAATAATGGTATTTGCTAAGCGCTTACTATGTTCAAAGCACTATTCTAAGCGCTGGGCAGATAATAATAATAATAATAATAATAATAATAATAGTATTTGTTAAGCTCTTACTATGTGCAAAGCACTGTTCTAAGCGCTGGGGAGGTTACAATAATAATAATAATAATAATGGTATTTGCTAAGCGCTTACTATGTTCAAAGCACTATTCTAAGCGCTGGGCAGATAATAATAATAATAATAATAATAATAATAATAATAATAGTATTTGTTAAGCGGAAAGCATTCATAAGGTAGAAGGATAAAAAAAAGTGGTCAAACCCAGTTTATTTCAGCCATTTGGGTCACGGCTCTTCTTACAGGCAAAGCATTTGAGGAAAAAAAATTTATGTACACTGTCTCTTCCCTAGCAGTAACTTGGCAAAGGGTTTTTTCTGTATGTGTAGGCCACCAGCACAAAACAAAAGAAACATGAGTTCCCTCTAGTGGTAAGTAGGGAACATAACATTCGAGTGAGATTGGTTAATTTAAGATTCATAGGGTGTGAACGGAAAGGAAGGAAAATGTTCTCCACTGCATGAGGTTTGGCAGACAGCAGTTTTTTGTGGTTTTTTTTAACAAGCCATTTTATCCATCACAAAATATTCTTGAACTGGTGGTGGTAGCGACTTCAATGAATAATCATTGAACAATTAACTTCTCTCTGTTCTGAATGATTGGCTTGTTGATGTCTACTCGGAGACCTCTTAATGAAGAGAATGGCCTTTCTTTGACCATGACGTAATATTGTTTAAGAAACGTTTTTGCTCATCTACAATATTGCTGAATGGAAATGTATTTGCTTTTCTTTTGTAATCTGTCACACGGGGCAAAGCACTACAGGGAAGAGTCTGGCTGAGACTTGTAGGTTGAAGGGCAGAGACACTGGTCAGGAGTAGTCCAAGGCCATGTGAAAATTTCCAGTAAACAGTGATATTTTCACTAAACCTTGAAAATAACAGAGCTGGACTCTGTTTTTGCTATAGTATACTGTAAAAATGTGAAATCCCAGAAATTAATCAGAATCAATCAATAAATTAATGGTATTGGGCACTTTCTGTGTGCAGAGCACTGTACGAAGCACTTGGAAAAGTATAGTACAATTGAGTTGGCAGGTGTGATCCCTGTCTATCAAGAACTTACAGTCTATGAAGGTCTGACAGGGTGGGAATGATGACGGGTTTGGTGGAAAATCAAACCTAGGACAAGATGGGTGCTGCAAGGATTTTGGTTGGTTTCTGACTAATCCATATACATCCAACTGCTCCCTTGAAGGATGACAGGAGGGCTAGGGAGGAGTGCCAGAAAGGTCCAAGAGAGTCCCGGACATGGGAAACAGGGGAAAGGTCTGACAGGGGGCCCTTGTAAGAGGTTTGCAGTCCAAGTTTCCCTTGATCGAGTCTCTTACTGTCTCTACTCAACCAAACTGTGGAGTTTGGGGTCAAACTACCTCTTCTGCCATCACACCTGATGCTTCACTACTCCCACCTCCACAGACACCTGTCCTCCTTTTTCAAAGTGAAGTTACTGATGGTGAGAGCCTATCCATGCTTGTGGAAGGGAAGGGGCTGAGCAGACTGATATATGACTGGCAATCCGTTTCAACTTGGTGAAGTATTTTTCCCTTGCAGTTGGTTGTTTTTTTCAAAATACCCTCTTGGTAATCATATCTCTCATTTTGGGCAGGGAACATGTTGTACTCTCCCAAGTGCTTCGTACAGTGCTCTGCACACAAGAAACTCTCAATAAATGCAGTTGATTGATCTATCCAAAGTCTCCGGTCAAGATAGCTTCTGTGTGTGTAGTATAATTCAGCAACAGTATCCAGGGCTGGATCAACAGTAGAGATCCTGGTCTGTGTAGAGTTTTCTGGGTGCAGGCACTTTGCTAATTGTGGTGATGATAATTATGGTATTGTTATGCACTTAATATGTGCCAAGAGCTGGGCTAGATATAATGCAATCAGATTAGACACACTCCTCATCCCACATGGAGTTCCCAATCCAAGGAGGAGGGAGAATAAACTATTTTAGAGATGTGGAAACTGAGGCATAGTGAGGAAATAATAATTGTGGTATGTAAGTGATTACTGTATGCAAAGCTCTGTCCTTTGGGTGCATGGGTACATGCAGAATAATCAGGTCAGACACAGACCCCATCCCAAATGGGGTTCATAGTCTAGTTGGGTATTGAATCCCCATTTTTACAGATGAGAAAACTGAGAAGTTAAGTGACTTGCCCCAAGTCACGGAGCAGGCTGTAGCAGAGATGGGATTAGAAACTAGGTACTTTGACTCCCTGGCCAGTGGTGTTACCATGAAGCCACACTTCTCCTATGCTCTTTCCACTAGGATGGTTTGAAAAGCAATTCATAATAATTCTTGTGTCTTTTTGTGAGTGCTTCTGGAGGATTGTCATTGACCTATAGCAGGTCCTGAGTGACTGCTCTTAGCCTTTTGCATTGGAAGAGTTTCAGAATTATATTCTGACACCAGAACCCAGGTTTCTTTTTGTGTCCTCAAGCATGACTGTATAGAATATATTGAACAAGTCATCTGACTCTGCTTTACCTCTACTGGTAATGGGGACAGGTCAGACAAGGACCCCCCTCACATAGCCCAACCCATTCTGATACTAGCAAATCACAGAAAATCACAAATCACAGTACAAGGTCCTGGAAAAGAAGTGCATAGGTAATAATAAAAATTATGGCATTTAAGTGCTTACTATATGCCAAGCACTGAGGTAGATATAAGATAATCAGGTTGAACACAGCCTCTGTCCCACATGGGGCTCACATTCTAAGTAGAAAGAAGGGAGTAAGATTGAATTCCCCATGTTACAGATGAGGAAACTGAGACCCAGAAGTTGTGACATGCCCAAGGTCAAACAGCAGGCAAGTGGCAGAGCTAGAATTAGAACCCAGGTCCTCTGACACCCAGGGCTGTGCCTTCCCCACTAGGCCACACTGCTATTAGGAGCCAGGGCAGGGAGGCATTGTTAGATCCCAGTGACCAGAGTGAAGGGTCAGCTCAGGCAGAGATCCTAAATAAAAGCAGACTGCATTATCCCTTCAGTGGTTTCACTGACCCCTGTCTTGTCCCCGCTGCTTGAGGAAGTGTGTTGTGGTCAGCACCATCTATCTGTCCTCTTCCCCTATCTTCAAAAGTGAGGGACCTGGGGACCTGTGATGTCAGAGAAGATGAGGATGGAGTCTGTGGATACTCCAGTATCTTCCTAGCCCTTACATTGGGCTGGATTCTCTCTCGACACAGTCACAGGATGGGTTATATGACCAATTGCGATTCTTGCTGGAACTTGCCCATTCTTGATGTACAATTTTTGCTCTCTCAAAACCAACCTAAAAATAGTTTTGGTATTTCAATAAATCTATCAATGCTATTTATTGAGTATTTAGAGAGTGCAGAGCACTATACTATGCGATTGGGAGAGTGCAGTTAAGTAGAGTTGGTAGACATGATCCCTGCCCTTAAAGGAGTCTATTCCCTAGCTGGGGAGACAGACATTAAAATAAGTTACAGATAGGGAAATGACAGAGTACAAGGATATGTACATAAGTGCTTTTGGGACTGAATTGGGTTATCAAAGTGCTTAAGGAGGTATGGATTGTGAGCTCCCACCCCAGAAGGACCGAGACCATGTCGAATTCTCACTGTGAACTCTTTCCCAGAACTTACTACAATGTTCTGCACACAGTAGCATTTAATACATACTTTCAATACTACCGTTACCCCTATGGACCCAAGTGTTGGTGGGGAGATAAGAGGTTAGTCCGGGAAGGCTTCCAGGTAAAGATATGATTTTAGTAGGGTTTTGACAGTGAGGAGAGTAGGGGTCTGTCAGATATGAAGGGTGAGGGAGCCTCAGGCAGGAGGGAAGATGTGAGTATGGAAACGACAGCAAAACAGGCAATATCGAAGCTTAGAGAGTAGGTAGGTGTTAGAGTTGCCAGGTGTGCAGCCTGGGTTGTAGTGGGAAATGAGTGAGATTTGAATGAGTGTCTCAAAGCAGATTGTAAGGAATTTCTGTTTGTGAAGATGTATGGGCAACCATTGGAGGTATTTGTGGAATTGGGAGATGTGGACTGTTGGTTTTGTTTTTTGAGTTTTTTTTTTAAGGATAGGAATGATCGGGACAGCAGAGTGAAGTATGGACTGGAGTGGGGAGAGGCAGAGAGGTCAGTGAGGAGGCTGATGTAGCATTCGTTAGGATATGGCAAATTTTTGGAGTAGCAGTTTGGATGTAGAGGAAAGGGTGGATTTTAGCAATATTGTAAAGGTAGAATGGACAGGATTTGGTGATAGACTGAATATACAGGTTGAATGAGAGAGATGAGTCAAGGATAATCCCAAAGTTATGGGTTTATGAGGCGGGGAATAGGGTGGTAAGGTATTGCTTTGTACACATTAAATGCTCAATAAATACCATTGATTGATAAAAGATCCAGTTGTTTATAAACACAGCAAATGGTGACGCCACATAGTGACGGATCATTGCCTTGGAGGTCAAGAAAATTGAGGGTGTGGTTTAATTTGTCAAACTGTACACGTGTTTACACACACACACACACACACACACACACACACACCCGCCCCGCCCCGACAGCATGGGGGTGAAGCTTGACTATCTGGCCTTCAGAACATTGGAAAAACTTTGGGAATTTGATGCCAAATCGGTGCCTAGAGCAATGAGAAGTCTGGAGGTTCTTTCACTCTAAATACAGTTTTAGCTGCCTACTTTAATGTTTTTTATTTTTGACAGATTTTTAAATTTGCCCATATTATTCGTAACTAACTTAGTCCTATTTTCTATGTGGCTCTCGTCCCCCTCTAAGACTTTGAGCTTTCTGGGAGACAGGGTTCTGATCTTTACTGTTTATATCCCAGTGCTTAGCAGAGTGCTCAGCATATAGTAAGCACTTAGTGGAATAATAACTTTTTATAATCCATCCATGTCAGATGTATGCAAATATAACATAGTATGCTTTCCTATGTAAAAACCAGTGGGATTTAGAAAAAAAAGTTGGCAGGGTAGGGGATGATTTAATCAATGCATACGGGAATGCACCATCATCCCAGCTTGTAATTATTAGACCATTTCCACTTTCATAAGAAGATCTTACTCCCAATTATTTGCTGAGAAATAAATGAGTAAACTAATAACAATGCTAGGGTCTTAGTTTTGCTTCAGTAATAGATGGCTCAGAAGAGATCCTTTGTAATTCTGTCTCAATACCATATGTCTCTATTGACATTAAAGTGCTTAGTTCCAAATGAGTTGGCTTCATTCAAGCATCTTAATTCAAGAGTGGATGATTAGATCTTAAGCTAAAAACCTATTAGGATGTAAGCACTTATGTTTCTGAAAGGTATTAAGGGAACATCATGGTGTGGTGGCAGATAAATCCTCTGTATCTAGGAGTACTTGGTTAAACCCCATTTGAACTCCAAACAATATTAAAAACTAGCTTCAGTGTTCAAAATTAAGCACAGCCTAAGAAACCTGCCAAGATTTGTTATGCAAAAACACAATTTGGATGTTAGCTGTTTTTCTCCTCTGATATTAGTGTTTGGGGGATCATAGCATAGTAATAGTAATTAGCATAGAGAATGGATAATGTCGTGGGTCAGAAAGTGTGCCTTATTCATTTCCCATTACATTTACTTTAAACCAATGAAACATCTCTGAGATGAAGAAAACACAGCCAAAGGCATTATTTTTGGAAATAAAACATTTGATTTATTCTCCTATAATATTTGATGTTTGTAGATGTAGTCATTCAAATAGCTTGGAGACGTGCACAGAAAAAGCACCCTCCTTTTCCCATTTGTAAATTTGGCAATTCATAGTATTTCTGTATGTACTGTGTGCAAAGCACTGTACCAAGGGCTTGGAAAAGTACAAAAGAGTTAGTAGGCACGATCCCTGTCTTCAAGGAATTTAGCAAGTTAGCAGGAGAGACAGATACTATAATTTACAGTTAGGAGGAGCTAATAGAATATCCCTAAATGCTGCGGGAGTCCTGAATACCCAAGTGCTAAGTGGCAGTTGTGGGATGATGAGAAATTAGTCAGGCAAGGTACGTAGAGGTTGAAGTAATAATGAATGCCTGTTTTTCACCCCTGTCTAACCACATTATGTAAGGCCATTTACCCACGGAAAGGACTTTCCCTAAATTCCAACTATGCTCCATTCCTTGAATGTAATCCTAGGACAGTAGTCCTGAAAATCAGTGTTTGTGTCCAGAGGATTATTTGTGTAACTCTCAACCTATACTCTGTTTATGTTACAAAACTATCGCCACTGTGTTCAACGTGTTCAGCAGGGCTGGGAGTTTCTACACAAGAAGATCTCCAGAACCATAAAAGGAAGAGATTTTGCGCATCTAGTTTAATGTTTGTGGGTATATTTCCAGAGAGCGGGCCTATGTAGTTCCAACATAGATCAGGACTCTGTTGTTGTGTTGTACTGTCCCAAGTGCTTAGTACAGTGCTTTGCACACACAGTAAGCACTCAATAAATATACTGAATGAATGACTGACAACTATTTAAAGAGCTATGGCAGAGGACTGGACGTTCTGGAGAAATTATATCCATGGAGTTGCTATGAATTGTAAATGACTTGATAGCACTTAATAATAATAATAATAATTTAAAGAGCATCAATTAGGGTTCCGCTGCCTCTAGGATGTGCTTTAAAAAAAGGTTGGCTTTCATGGTTCCTAGATAGTCCATGAAATAACTGCAAAAAACAATTAGGCCCTCTGAGATTTTTTATTTCTGCATAAGGAAAGACTATGCAAAATAAATTGGGACCAATCCAATCCAGTTCATTTTTGAATAAAATGCACCTGTTTTATTTTTTCAATAAACTTGGTTATATGTTGTGAAATATCAATAGAAACAGCTTTATTTAAACGAGTGAAAAGATAGTTTTATTGTGAAACTATATATAAGGACTCAATTCTTTTTTAAAATAATTGAATTAGTCATAGAAATGACCTGACCAGCATTTTTAAAATAATTTTTGGCAGCCTTCTGCTACTTCTGTTCATGAAAGCTTCTCTTTTATTATTTCCATGGTCACTTTGCCGGTAGTTTGGATTTAATGGATCATGGCCAGAAGTTCTAGATGAAAATGACTAATGTTTAAAGAGATATAATAATAGTTGTGGTAGTTAAGTGCTTACTGTGTGCTAGTCACTGGGGTAGATACCAGGTAATCAGATTGGACAGAGTCCCTGTCCCACATGGGGCTCAGTCTTAATCCCCATTTTACAGATGAGGTAACTGAGGCATGGAGAAGTTAATCAATCAATCAATCGTATTTATTGAGCGCTTACTGTGTGCAGAGCACTGTACTAAGCACTTGGGAAGTACAAGTTGGCGACATATAGAGACAGTCCCTACCCAACAGTGGGCTCAAAGTCTAGAAGGGGGAGACAGAGAACAAAACCAAACATATTAACAAAATAAAATAAATAGAATAGATATATACAAGTAAAATAAATAAATAAATAGAGTAATAAATATGTACAAACCTATATACATATATATGTTAAGTGCTTACTATGTGCAAAGCACTGTTCTAGTGACTTGCCCAAGGTCACACAACAAACAAGTGGCTGAGCAGGATTAGAACCCAGGTCCTTTAGACACCCATGCCCTCTCTATTAGGCCATCCTGCTTCTAATACGTCAATCTTATGCTAATCACTTGTGTTTCTTGAGTGCTTCCTATGGGCAAATCACTCTTCTAAGTGCTTGGGAGAATTCAGTACAATGGAGTTAGTAGACATAATCCCTGCCCACAAGGAGTTTACAATCTAAAGGAAGAGTTTACAGTCTAGATTATAAAATCCATAGCAATGTTTAAATCCAGAATGTTATTTTAGGATCCACTCTGAGGAAAAAAAAATTTAAACACTCCCCCAGAACCCTTCGGCCTATTCTTAAATTCTTGTATGATAAAACAATGTTTCAGCCCATTAGAGTTCCAGAGGTCAATCAGTAATATTCACTGAGGGCTTAGTGAGTGCAGAGCACTTTACTAAGCCCTTGGGAAGAGTGCAATATTACAGAGTTGATAGACACATTCCCTGCCCATAACAAGCTTACAGTTTACAGTCAACAGCTCCCTTCATAGATAGAGGCTTTGCAACCTTCAGCCAATGGAAGAGTCTGTCAGTGTGATCATAGGTCTTAAGTCTGTTTGTTTTTTCCAACATTATTCTTGTTAGGAACTGAAACCAGTTTAGTGGCTGATCCCTTTTGAACAATCTAAATAGATCAGTAGTTTGAGGCACATCCATTCAATACTGCATACTGGCCAAGTCTGCGTGGATGTGCACAAGGGGTTTTGTTTTATTGATTGACTTTTTTTTTTTCCTTGGGAAGCTCCAATTTTGACCCAAATCGGCACAGGTCACAATAATGGTGCCAAAGAAATGTTCCCAGATAGAAAATACTGTGAAGGCAGGAGGAATGTGTGTGCAGTCTTTGTGGAACTACATACCACTTGTCATGCCCTGGAAACCCTGCCATCAGCAGGCTCTGAACTGAATTGAACTGCTGGACTTGTGTTCAGTCACTGGGCACTACCTCTCAATCTCTCATTTATGCCCATTCTTACTGGTTCAGTTGGGGCATTTTTTCCCCCTCCTTTTAGTTCTCGTAGCAACTGCCTGAACTTTTGACAGGTGGAAAGGGGAGAAAGTAAGCAAATAGGGGGAGGAAAGTGGAGGAGGAAACAGGTCATCTCAGATGGGGAAAGTGTGAAACACTTCTTCACCTAAAGTTGGCACCATATGGAATTTATCACAGATAGTTAGGCAGTTCAGAAATCAGTAGGTTCAAGAGCAGATTTGTCTAAATGGTTGAACAAGTGGCCCAGCTGCTGGTAGGCAGGGAAAGTGTCTACCAACTCTATTATACCTTCCCAAGTGCTTAGAAGAGTGCCCTGCACACAATATGTGCTCAAAAAATAATTGATTGATTGGTTGATTGAAAATAAACATGACTAGAAGGGAAGCTAGTGATATAGAGTTTTCTAGCATCCTCTAGACTGTAAGCTCATTGTGGGCAGGGAACAGGCCTACCAACCCTGTTGTACTGCACTCTCCCAAGCAAGCAGTGAGGCCTAGCGAATGGAGCGTCGGCCTGGATGTGAGCCCACTGTTGGGTAGGGACCGTCTCTATGTGTGGCCAACTTGTGCTTCCCAAGCGCTTAGTACAGTGCTCTGCACACAGTAAGCGCTCAATAAATACGATTGATTGATTGATTGGGAGTCAGAAGAACCTGGATTCTAATAGCAGCTCTGCCACTTGTCTGCTTGGGACAGAGACTGTATCCAACCTGATTATCTTGTATCTACCCCAGTGCTTAAAACAGTGCCTGGCATGTAGTAAGTGTTTAACAAATACCATTAACAATTAAAACAACTTTGTACCGTGTTCACACGCGGAAAGCATTCAGTAAGTATCACTGATACAGAGGAAGAGGTTAGGAATCTTAGGTGGTATATCTCTAAACATTAGGGCGGATGCAAAGCTAGAGCAACCAATCACTAGGATCCTTCAAGAATCATATTGCCATTATCAGACAGTTACCTGGCTGAACAGACCTGATCCAATAATGGGTACCTTAAAGGGAGACCTCTCCTGATACCTAGATGAAATTTAGGCCAAATAAAATTCTTACAAGAATATCCAGGTCCTGTGAGAACCCATTCCTTTCCCTTCTGTTTCCTCTTCTGGACTTCAGTGTTACAATATTCCAGTCCTATTGCCAGTATTACACTCTGTTCTCCCTGGATGGTCAACTGACAAAAGATCACTGGAAAAACCAGTAGTGAAACAAAAGGGATACTAATGAATGGCCACTGATTTCACTCCAAAGAACCCCCTACCCAAGATTGAAATATGCAAAATCACAAATGGTTTGGGCAGGGAGAGCATAGAGTCTTTGCTTACCAAACCCCAGGATTAGGAAACTTGCAAGTGGTATAATCAAGGCAAACAAAAGGAAACATGTCTTTACAAAGCTGTGGATGAATATATGGAATTCATTACCTTAGGAAGTTTTGTAGGCAGATGTTATCAACAGGCTCATAAGTTTGAAAAAGTTCACGGATAGCAGTTTGTGATGAATTATTAGAAGAAAAAGTTGGAGGTATTGGAAGGTGCATCTCTGTGAAGGTAAATTTTAGAAGGGCAGCTGCTGAACTGTTCCTCCAAACATTCTATTGCCACTACAGGAGCCTGAATATTGGGTTGGGTGGCATTGCTTATGTTCTTATCTTCTCTAGATCAATATATGTCCAACTAAGGCCTAAGAACTGTGAGAACCCAGAAACTAAACTAATAGCATCAGAAAGGAGTGAGGAGTTGGAGTGGATCAGAGCCAGAAGAAATATGCTAGTTTCTCCCATAGTTTTAGGGGTATGTAAGCTGAACTCTGCACATAGTAAGCGCTCAATAAATACGATTGATGATGATGATGATAATGAACTGAGGGATTTCATAGGGCTGAAAACATTCATAAAGAAGCCACCCTTGTATTCTAATCAGCCGGCTGGAACTTGCTATGGGACACAGGACAGTGATGTCATAAGGTCAGAAGGCATTCCCTGATTCATTTCCAGCACCTCAAGTCATGTCAACCCAACACCCATCCTCAGAACTAATGAATGTATCAATTTATGTACACTACTTTTTCACTTATTTATCTTTCTATGTTCTCATTCTTAGTTGTATTTTTTTCTTCTTCCTGCTTCCAATTTGTAAATAATCTGTCTGCTTGTTTTCTTTATTAGACTGCAAATTCCTTGTCTTTTCCTTCCATTGTTCTCTCCCTAGTGCTTAGTACAGTCCAAATTAGGGTAACCTTCCTCCAGACTGTAAGCTCCTAGTGGGCAGGGAACATGTCCTACCAACTCTGTTGTGTGATACTCTCCCAAACGTTTAGTATGGTACAGTGATTAATAACAATGCTCTGCACATAGTAGGTGCTCAATAAATACCATTGATACTAATCAATGGCATTTGATTGCTCCCTGTGAAGAACTCTGTACTAAGCACTTGGGAGAGCACAATAAAGTTAGTAGTCATGTTCCCTGCCCTCAAGGAGCTTGCAATCCAGGAGTCCCAGCAGTACTCTGGGACCTACGCAATCAATTTGGGGTTTCCAGCACAATCAATCAATCAATCGTATTTACTGAGCACTTACTGTGTGCAGAGCACTGTACTAAGTGCTTGGGAAGTACAAGTTGGCAACATATAGAGACGGTCCCTACCCAACAGTGGGCTCACAGTCTAGAAGGGGGAGACAGAGAACAAAACCAAACATATTAACAAAATAAAATAAATAGAATAGATATGTACAAGTAAAATAAATAAATAGAGTAATAAATCTGTACAAACATATATACAGGTGCTGTGGGGAAGGGAAGGAGGTAAGGCGGGGGGATGGAGAGGGGGAGGAGGGGGAGAGGAAGGAGGGGGCTCAGTCTGGGAAGGCCTCCTGGAGGAGGTAGCTCTCTGTAGGGCCTTGAAGGGAGGAAGAGAGCTAGCTTGGCGGATGGGCAGACGGAGGGCATTCCAGGCCAAGGGGATGACGTGGGCCGGGAGTCGATGGCGGGACAGGCCAGAATGAGGCACGGTGAGGAGATTAGCGGCAGAGGAGCAGAGGGTGCGAGCTGGGCTGTAGAAGGAGAGAAGGGAGGTGAGGTAGGAGGGGGCGAGCTGATGGAGAGCCTTGAAGCCGAGGGTGAGGAGTTTCTGCCTGATGCGTAGGTTGATTGGTAGCCACTGGAGATTTTTGAGGAGGGGAGTAACATGCCCAGAGCGTTTCTGGACAAAGACAATCCGGGCAGCGGCGTGAAATATGGATTGAAGCGGGGAGAGACAAGAGAATGGGAGATTGGAGAGGAGGCTGATACAGTAGTCCAGACGGGATAGGATGAGAGCTTGAACGAGCAGGGTAGTGGTTTGGATTAGGAGGAAAGGGCAGATCTTGGCGATGTTGCGGAGCTGAGACCGGCAGGTTTTGTTGACGGCTAGGATATGAGGGGTGAACGAGAGAGCGGAGTCTAGGATGACACCAAGGTTGCAGGCTTGTGACACGGGAAGGGTGGTAGTGCCGTCAACAGTGATGGGAAAGTCAGGGAGAGGGCAGGGTTTGGAAGACAAAGAGTTCAGTCTTGGACATGTTGAGTTTTAGGTGGCGGGCAGACATCCAGATGGAGATGTCCTGAAGGCAGGAGGAGATGCGAGCCTGGAAGGAGGGGAGAGCAGGGGCATAGATGTAGATTTCAGTAGTAATGTGGGGCCTGCCCTAGCACCAAGATGGTGCTGGTTCGTAGTGGGCTGAAGCTGTCATCCCTGCCCAAAGGGATGTAAGTTCCTCGAGGGTAAGGATCATGTCTACACACTCTTGCACTCTCCCAAATGCTTAGTACAGTGTTCTGTGCAGAGTAAGTGCTCAATGAATACTATTTATTGGTTGATAGGAAAGATATCTTGAAAAAGGACTGCTTACTGAATTGAGACTGGCTAGAAAGAACCCATTATGTGGAACAAGGATCAAGCAGGGTTATATGGAAGAGGGCCCACTGGTGGAAAATGCTGTTAAGTTCTGTTCTATTAGTGCCCCAGCTAAAATCCATGACCGTAAGCGCTCAATACGATTGAATGAATGGTAGAAACAGGCCTAAATTGTTTCTGCCACAACCAAGAAACAACCAAGAGATGAAGGCAGATGTAGAAGAGTTAGCTGGAGAGATCATCAGAAAATTGTTTTCATTTAGTCTTCTCTCTTCTCTTTTAGTCTTCTCCCTTCCCCTTATACTTTGGGTGCCCCTCTGATTGGCTCTTGAGCACGTGAAAATTCAGGGACTGGGATTCAGAAATATCTCAGAAGGGGCAGAAGGAAAGTAAAGAGTTGGAAGTACAAGAGGCATAAGTATTTGGAAGAATTTCCGCGTGTTTGGCTAGGAGAGCGTCAAAATGTCTGGCACAGATCATATGCACTTCGCTAGATATAAATTTCACTAGACCCAGATCCCATTTGCAGTGAACCTAACAGGCCTGTGCACAGGATTTCACTGTATGCAAGATCACCGTACAGGGATTTCACCACATAAATAATGAGTGAAGAAAGGCAATTTCCACCCAGAATAAAAAAAAAAGCAATTAAAACTGGTGCAGACTCACTGACCTTGCCAAACTTTGCTTTATATAATAGAAGAATCACATACTTCAATTACTCTTGGCCAATTTCTAAGTTTTCCATGAGGCATTTTAGGTTATTGAATGTTGTTTCTATTTGGCTTACTAATGAATAGTTTCTTCTACATTCAGTTAGGCTGGTTCTAACTTTTTTTTTTTTCAATCCAATATGAGGACGGAAGATAATTAAAGGGAAACTGTCCAGGGGCAGATTTTTATCCTAGGTAACTTCGTGTTCATTGAGCTACCCAAAACATATTCTGGTTTTTAGTGGACAAGTTTAATTTTGCTCTTTCACATTGGTGGTGGTGGAGATGATGATGATGATAGGTTACTGTGTCATACTCTTCTATGGTGTCTTTCTCCCGGTGACTCAATCAATCTATATTATTTGAGTGCTTACTCTGTGTGGATCAATCAATCAATGGTATTTATTGAGCACTTACTGTGTGCAGAGCAATGTACTAAGCGCTTGGGAGAATACAACAGAGTTGGTAGACATTCCCTGCCCACCATGAGCTTACAGTCTAGAGAATCAAGGTACTAAAAGCCAGTAGACGTGATTCCTGCCCTTATGATTTTACAATCTAAAGACCCAGAATATGTTCTACCTTACCTCGATTTTCCTCTGTATCATCATTAGAGTGTGTACTGTGCCCAATGGCAACATGACCAGCATGAGGGATGAGAGAGTGTGAGTGGAACTGAGCAAACCACTGGCAATATCCTTAGCACACATTCTGGATCCGCGAGTCTCAGGACCAAAGCTCGTTCATTATTCTCAATGGGACATTCCCTCATCAGGTAAGGTGTGAGTCTTGGCATTTCCTTTTTCTGGATGGAGTAGCTGAGGCTGAAAGATGCTAATCCAACTGCTTTAAATCACATAGCAGGTCAGTGGGAGCCTGACGATTAGAGCCCAGTTTTCAATTTTCCTCTTTTAAGTCACTTTCCTTTGGACAACTAGGCTTCATTTTGGATGATGTTGCAAGTGGTAAAATCCTTGTGGTGTGTGAGGGTGTCTGGACAGATGGCCGAGTAAACATCACCCCCCCCCCACCGCATTACATGCACTTAAGGTTAGATGCCTACTGCGCTAATAGATTTGTCCCATACAGTGCCTGTCTCTTTTTTTTGAGCCTGCCTCTTGGCATCCTGATGGTCATTAAGCCTTTACTCAAGGAGAGCAACCCCTTTCTCAATTTCTGCACACCAGCCTAGTCGGTTTGCTGTGGTAGTCTCTCAACAGTCTGCTGCTATGTCACATGGTTTGACTGTGTTTCCCTAGGTCTTCATGTCATTTATTTTTGTCCTCCTGGATTGCAAATACTCCCTTTCAGTCTCCTATCCAGCAGCTGCTTGGGGGCTCTGCTATTGTTCATCCTCTTCACATTTCCTATCAAAGAGAGCTGTGGTGCTTTGAGCTGGCTCAAATGCTCAAATGCAATGCTCCTGAGCTGGCTATCCTCCCAGACCATGTGTCTCTAATCCCGTCCTGCCCTTTAATGTTCAACGTAGTACCTATAGGTGATGCTACTGAAACCGCTCCAAACGTCTAATGGGCATACTCCAATCCTGGAAACTCAGATTCATTCATTGTCATATTTACTGAGCACTTACCGTGTGCAAAGCATTGTACTAAGTGCTTGGGAGAGTACACTATAACAACAGACACATTCCTGCCCACAGTGAACTCACAGTCATGGCAAGCGCAGACTTTAAAGGCTCAAAAGCTGTGACTGTAGCTCTGGCACCCATCTTACTGTTTACCTGGTGATTGCTCCCCCACCAATTTTCTAGGACAAATGGAAGACATGCCATAATGCAGGAGTTGCCATCTTGCAAAACCCCAGGTTTAGGAAATCTCATATTTTAGTAACCCCTGGGTACAACCTTGCTTGTGCACCAGCATGACCCCCATGGGTGCACTGTGTACAAACAGGCCTTGCATTTATGAACAAATGTTCCCTAATTCACCGAAGTTTTCACTGAGTGTACTGGCAATAACATCACTGTTGCTGCTGGTGGAAGGTCCTCCAAGTCAATGGGAAGACCCAGGCCCCGTTGTAAGCATCCTCTCCCAGGTGACCATGAGTACCGAGGCAATGATTGTCAAACACCAGCTTCCCGGGATAGAACAGATGATCAAAGCTTTGAGTCCAGGCTCCCAAAGCATGTGGCAAACTCCCAGTTACCTCCCAGGAGATGCTTATAGCCAGTATAAGGAAAATGTTCTGAAGCCTAAGCTACAAAACTATGCAAAACAAATCTTGGCCACAGATCACCCCACTTGGATAAATAATACAGCCAGGCAGTTGAAATTGCCAGAGCCTCTCTCTGTCAGACAAAGAGAAAAGAGCGGCGGAAGCAGCAAATTGAGAACCCTGGGTCACTTTCCCCCTATGGAAATGTTTATCTAAGCTGCAGTAGACCTTGTGGGTCTGAGGCCTTATTAGTCACATGAAAGCTCATAAATAACTCTCATGGAAAGAAAAAAACATTCTCACTCACAAGAGATTCATGCTGAGGCTGGTGATGATAAAATATGTTTTCCTTTTAGGAGTTATTAGAAAAGTGAAGAAATAATAACAATGCTTGAGGTTCTCATAGCACCTTTCTTCCTAAAAACAAGCACGTTTTTACACATCTTATTTTACATCTCTATAGTAGGGAAGGCCCCATGGTTCTCTCCACTTATGACTTAGTCGCCTACAAAACAAAGCCTACCAGTTTGTTTGGGGAGTTCCTTAGTTTTCTGTCCATAGCATTACTAAGGTCACATCTCCTCCAAGAGGCCTTCCCCAATTAAGTCCTCTTTTCCCCCAGCTCACTCTCCCTTCTGCGTCACCTATGCAGTTAGACCTGTGACCTTTGGACATTTACCTCACCCCCAACCCTACAGCACTTATGTATATTAGTTTAAATTATATGTTATAATTCATATTAATGCCTGCCTCCCCCTCTAGGCTGTAAGCTTGTTATGGGCAGGGAATGTGTCTGCTAATTCTGTTATAATGTACTCTCCCAAACACTTAGTACAGTGCTCTGAAATTAGTAAACACTTAATAAATACCACTGATTATTGATAGCAAGGAGGTAGAGGGCTTAAGGGAAAGAAACTGAGCTGGGAGTCAGAAGACCCGTGGTCTAGTCGCAGCTGTGCCACTTTCTGTGTCTGCTTCCTCATTTGTAGAATGGGGATAAGATACTTGCTCTACCCTACCTTTTAAATGGTGAGCCTCGTATGGCAGAGAGGCTGTGTCTGAGCTGATTACCTTGAATACACCCTAGCACTTAATGCAGTGCTTGACGTATTGTCTTATGCTGTCAGGTTGTCTCAGACCCATAACAATACCATGGACACATCTCTCCCAGAATGCCTCACCTCAATCTGCGATCGTTCTGGTAGTGTATCCATGGAATTTTCTTGGCAAAAAATACAGAAGTGGTTTATCATTGCCTCCTTCCACGCAGTAAACTTTAGTTTCTGCTCTCAACTCTCTCGCCTGTGTCATTGCTGCCCAGCTGAGTTTTGACTTGTAGCAGATCGCCTTCCACGGGCCTTCCACTCACTAGCCACTGCCCAAGCTAGGAATGGAATGGATATGCCTCTGCTTGACTCTCCCTCCTGTAGTCGAGACTGGTAGAATACTGGAAACTCTCCAGGTGTGATCCTGAGAGGGGGCTTGATATTTAGTAAACTTAAAATATCCTCCCCCCTCCATCCCCCCCACCTTACCTCCTTCCCTTCCCCACAGCACCTGTGTATATGTATATATGTTTGTACGCATTTATTACTCTATTTTACTTGTACCTATCTATTCTATTTTATTTTGTTAATATGTTTTGTTTTGTTCTCTATCTCCCCCTTCTAGACCGTGAGCCCACTGTTGGGTAGGGACCATCTCTACATGTTGCCAACTTGTACTTCCCAAGCGCTTAGTACAGCGCTCAATAAATGCGATTGATTGATTGATTAACAAGTACCACATTATTATAGAATTAGTTCAATAATGTTAAGAGCCTTTCACCTCTGGAAGAATTCAGCTGGAGGTGTATGGAGGGCTCGTCCCATTGGTTACAGAGAAACAGCATGGTCTAATGGAAGGAACATAAGCCTAGGAGTCAGAGGACCTGGGTTCTAATATCAGCTATGCCACTGGTCTGCTGTGTGATCTTGGGCAAGTCACTTAACTTCTCTGTGCCTCAGTTCTCTCAGCTGCAAAATGGGGATTCAATAGCTGTTCTCCCTCCTACTAGACTGTGAGTGCCACGTGGGACCCGATTATCTTGTATCTACCCCAGTGCTTAGGACAGTGATTAGTACATAGTAAGTGTTTAAACACAATTATCATCATCATCATTATTATTATTATTACAGAATAAATATACCAGTGGTATATATTATGGAAAAGCTATCAAAATGTAAAACTAAAAGGTCACCAAATTGGGGAAACAATTCAACACAGTGCAGTCTCGAGGAGAAAGAGGTTCTTCCCAGATCGTTTCCACCAAATTCTTACCTGCATGGCCAGGCTTTCTAACCAGGGATCTGCCCAAGCTTCCAGCCTCCTAGACAGAGCACTGATTGGTCTCATTCCTGCCATTCCCTACACTACGTGGAAGGCCACTCATAGGGAAAGAGGAGAAAAAGGAACCCAGTATATCCCATGATGCCTAATTACTGTTCGATACCACTTCCAGCCATCAGCTCCTATCACCTTCCCAGCACATTTCCTCACTGGGATGAGCGCTTCAGCGTGCTCCGGCCCCTTAAATTCAGTCCTTGAGTCAGAACTAATGGACCCTCAGTTGTCCCTCGGTCACCCTGTGATACACTAATGGACCAGCTCTTATTATGGATTAGCCCCCCAAATGCAGTCTCTAGTATGGATGCCAGAGAGTTGTATCAGAAGCAGAATATTACTAGGTCTCTGCACATCTGGTTGTGATTATGCCTTCAGGCAAATATCAAGCCTTCCCCTCACCTCCCACCCACACCACGATGCCCCACAGTAAGATTTTGAGTCAGTAAAACAGAACTCATTAATAATTATGGGAGAAATGACCCCTGGGCAGTTTACTACTAAAAATATAAACTGGTAAATAGTTTGTGTTGCAGTAAAAATGTTTCTCTTTCTTGCAGTTCATGAGTGAATAAAGGCAGGGATTCAGTGAGGGATATGTGGGAAGCTTTGAAGAGGCACTTTAATCAGGAACCGGTCAATTTCCTGACTTTGGTGTTTGCTCTAGTCCTCTTCCTCAGGCCCTTTATTTTGACAGTGGGTATCTTGAATTACAAACTGAAGCTCTTGTTTCTTCAGGCTCTCCCTGCTGCAGCAAATTATCACTTCCTCAAAGATATGATTCACCCTTTGAGTCGCGTTCATTTCCCGGTCCTTCACCCTTAGTTTTGTAAGTGTGAAGAGGGCACCTGAGAGAGGTTAGACTAAGCCTTTTGTGATTTCACGCCAGTGAGGATTGAAGCGGAGAATCCACCGAAGAGAATCTGAGCCAATCTTTGTGGACTTGTAACCTGTTTTCATTAGAACTGTGTATTGGACCAGGGTATAACCCATTTGATGGCTGCTGTGGGCTTGGAGCCCAGTGACAGATCCAGCAGCAGTCCTTTCTTAGAAGAGAGGGGAAGCAGAGAAGAAAATGGAAGTTAGCCTTCTGAAACTGGCAAAATGGGAATTCTTTCTTGTCTGGGACACTTCTGATTATAATCTACCATGAAAGAGAAGGGGAAAAACACCCCAACCTGCAGGCAGAATCAGAATTTTAGGAATGGAAATCACCAAGTTTCTCTCCTTGCCTGTAGACCACACTAAATCCCATCTGTCATTTTAAAAGATGGACACAACTTCCAGGCTCCCATCCTGCCACCCGCAAAATGGCTGGTGGAACTCCTGGGATGGTGGGATCAACCATAGCACTGGTGGGGAACTCAGTGGTGGGGCTACTGCAGCTATTAAGCAGCTAAAGCCGTCCCTCTCCTGCTACCAACCCCACTGCCACAACAATTAAAGCTGCTTCTAATTCTGATCCTGCTACTTCCAATCTGACCCCTTAACTAAGTCATGTTTAAGAATTTCTACTCTCTGTCTTCCAAAAAAGCTTCCCTAAATCTAACTCCTTTATATTGCAGGTGTGGGCCAATTTCTTCTGAACAGTAGCAGAAGAATAACAGGGTTTGAACTTAGAAAATGACTCTGCTTCACTATATAACTTATAAGAAAACTCAAAAAAATAAGATAGGGCGGGTGTGTGATGACTGCAGATGTGTTCCTATGCAGTGAAACCTCTGGATGTAGCTGTTTCACTAATTATCAGTCTCCTTACTCTTACATTCACTTTCTCTCCACGTTTGACTTCTCCTGAAAATGCCAACAAGGGCTGTAGTATTCATGCTGGCAAGCCCAGGCACGATGAACCAGGCTGCCTCAGACTTCCCTAGTCACTAACCAGTTCCCTTGGAAAGTAAACTTGCACAGGTTTTCAGGCCACTAGACAACGATTTTACAGTGTATTATGCCAACTCGGTACATTGTTTTTTCCTTATTCTTAAAAAAACCCCTCATCTATAAAGTACATGTTGGATTACTCAGTCCATGGAAGCCTTGACCTTCAATCAGTCACTTCATCATATTTTTTGAGCACTTACTGTGTGCAGAGCACTCTATTAAGCACTTGGGAGAGTATAATACAACAAAGTTGATAGACAAGTTCCCTGCCCACAAGGAGTTTACAGTCTAGGGGGGAAGGCAACATTAAATGTCTGTGGTCTAGAAGACCTTAGACCATTGCAATAGTCATACCAGCCTAACAGGTAAGAATCAAGAGAGGAGCTGCTCCCTTGTAATGAGCTTTGTGAAGATCTGGATATGGGGCAGCAGAGTCAAAGTTTGTCGGGCCTCATGTGGGACAAATCCCCTCATGCAGGAATGATCTATACTTGCAAAAATGGAAGCAGTGTGGGAGGGGTGTTAAGGCCACACTTGTGTTTTCAGTCACATTTGCATGCACGGGTAGGACCTCACCATCAGTAACAACACCAATCATTGGTATTTACTGAGCACTTAATCTGTGCAGTGCACTGTACTAAGTACTTGGGAAAGTACAATACAGTAGAGTTGATAGATGTGATCCCTGCCGACAAGGAGCTTACAGTTCAGGGGGAGAGACGGGCATTAAAATGAATTACCAACAGGGGAAATGGCAGAGTGTAAGGATACGTACACAAGTGTGTGGGGAAGGAGTGACTATCAAGCACTTAAGAGGTACAGAGGCAACATAGAAGATAAGGGAAATGAGGGCTTAGTCAAGGAAGGCCTCTTGAAGGATATGTGATTTCTAGGAGACTCTGAAGGTGGAGAGTGGTGGCCTGTCAGACACTAAGAAGGAGGGAGTTCCAGGTGAGAGGAAGGATGTGGGCAAGGGGTAGGCAGCACGATAGATAAGCTTGTGGTACAGTGAGCAGGTTCAAGTTAAAGGAGCGAAGTTGTAGTATGAGATAAGGTAGGAGGGAGAGAGTTGGTTGAGTGCCTTGCAGCCTATAGTAAGGAGTTTCTATTTGATGTGGAGGTAGATAGGCAACCAGTAGAGGTTTTTGAGGAGTGGGGAGAAATGGACTGAATTAAAAATTATTTTTTTTTTTTTTACAAAAGTGACCTGGGCAGCAGAGTGAAGCGTGGACTAGAGAAGGGAGAGGCAGGAAGTCAGCGAGGAGGCTGACAGGAATCAAGGTGTGATATGATATGGTGGTGACAACAGTGATGGTAGAGTCAGGGGGAGGACAGGGTTTGAATATGAAGGACAGATATAACTCTTGCGATTCTGTTCCCTTCCATCTTAGGTTTCACAGTAATTGCTTTTGAGGGGGCACACTGAGTGGATCTGGCAATATAAAAGCTTGCAGTAAGCTAGTGATGTGGGAAATTGTGGCAGATTCCACAGCTAAGTATAAGTCGGTTTGATGCACAATTGTGGGCCTATAGATTTTAGAGTTTACTGTCAAGGTTACAATGAACTAATTCAATTCACTCAGTTTTGCCAGAGCACATGTTTTCACTATGCCCTGTGGCTAAAACATGATGATTGTATTAGGGAATGTTCTTCTAACAGCACACATCTGTCTGCATATGGAGGGATGGTGGAGCACGTGCACCTGGTGTTGGACATGGGGTGGGTACTATAACACCCAGCCCACTGACTCCATCTTTTGCCTCTGCCCAGCCTCAGGATCCACCCCAAATGGTTACTCCCATTACGGTCCTCTGGGGACTTGGCAGGAGCAAGAAAGCGAGAGTAAGTAAAACGTGTCAATTGGCTCCCCCTAAAATTTGCCTTACTAGGCCTTGGCCTAAGTCCATCATTACAAAGCTCACAAATTCCATCTCATTTTCTGCCCTTGGCTCATGTTCTCTAATAAAGGCCAACAGAGGGTACCATGACAGTTGAGCCGATTTTCATGAAAGTGATTGTTGTGGGCTAATTTGCAATCAATCATTCAGTTGTACTTAATGAGCACTGACTGTAGGCAGAGCACTGTACTAAGCACTTGAGAGAGTGACTGTGAGCCCACTGTTGGGTAGGGACTGTCTCTATATGTTGCCAAGTTGTACTTCCCAAGCGCTTAGTACAGTGCTCTGTACACAGTAAGCGCTCAATAAATACGATTGATTGATTGATTGATTACCAACAGAGTTAATAGATACAATTCCTGCCTACAAGGAGTGCGGAAAACAGCATGGCCTAGTGACAAGACCATAGGCCTGGGAGCCAGAGGACCTGAGTTCTATTCCTGGCTCTTCCACTTGTCTGCTGTGTGACCTTGCCCAAGTCATTTAACTTCTCTGTGCCTCAGTTTCCTCATCTGTAAAATGGGGACTTAGACTATGAGTCCCACGAGGGACATGGACTGTATCCAATCTGATTATCTTGCATCTACCTGAGCGCTTTGAACAGTGCTGGACACATAGTATAACCTTAACAAATACCATAAAAAGGAGCTCACAATCTAGAGGGGGAGACAGATGTTTAAATTATGGTGTTTACACAAGTGCTGACTGAGGGTGGAGTGAATAAAGGGTACAAATCCAAGTGCAAGGGAGATGCAGATGGGAGAGGGAGTAGGGGAAGTGAGGGCTTAGTGAGGGAAGGATTCTTGGAGGAGATGTGATTTTAATAAGGCTTTGAAAGCGGAGAGAGTGATCTTCTGTGGGATGTGAAGTAGCATGGCCTAACAGAAAGAGCACAGGCATGGAAGTCAGAGGAGCTGGGTTCTAATCTCAGCCTGCCACTTGTCTGCTGTGTGACCTTGGGCAAGTCACTTAACTTCTCTGTGCCTTTCCTCATCTGTAAAATAGAGATTAAGGCTATGAGCCCTATATAGGACAGGGATTACCTGAATATCTTGTATCTACCCCAGCATTTAGTACAGTGCCTGACAAGAAGCAGCATGACTCAGTGGAAAGAGCCTGGGCTTTGGAGTCAGAGGTTATGAGTTCAAATCCTGGCTCAGCCAATTGCCAGCTGTGTGACTTTGGGCAAGTCACTTAACTTCTGTTTGCCTCAGTTACCTCATCTGTAAAAATGGGGATTAAGACTGTGAGCCCCCTGTGGGACAACCTGATCACCTTGTAACCTCTCCAGCACTTAGAACAGTGCTTTGCACATAGTAAGCACTTAATAAATGCCATTCTTATTATTATATAGTAAGTGCTTAACGTACCTTTAAAAAATATGAAGGGAGAGGGAATTCCAGGCCAGAAGCAGGAAATGGGCAAGGGGCTTCCCCCTCTAGACTGTAAACTCATCGTACTCTCCCAAGCACTTAGTACAGTGCTCTGCACACTGTAAACAATCAGTAAATGAAATTGATTGATTCAGTTGATGTTAGAGGAGTGACGTGAGTGGGAAATTGGCGAAGTAACATTCGGGCAAGGTGATTGAATGTTTTAAAGCCAAAGGTAAGGTGGGTTTTTTTGATACATTGGTGGATGGGCAGCTACTAGAGATTCTTGAGAAGAGGGGAAACATGGATTGGACTTTTTATAGAAATATGGACCAGAGAGCAGAGTGAAGTATTGACTGGAGTGGGGAGAGAGACTATGCATGGAAGTCAGCAAGGATGATGATGCAGTAATCAAGGCAGGATAAAATAAGTGCTTGGATCAATATGGTAGCAGTTTCAATGAAGAGGAAAGGGCAGATTTTAGCAGTGTTGCGAAGGATGAACCGACAGTATTTGGTGGCAGATTGAATATGTGGGTGAATGAGAGCTGAGCTGAGGATAATGTCAATGTATTGCAGATGGAGACTGACTTCCAGGTGAATTTCCAAAGTGATTATTCCCTTTTCAAATCTACTTTGGATTGACTTTGATTCTTCTAGTGAACAGGGGTTGGGGGGGAGAGAGCAACTTGAGATAGACCGCTCAGGCCAGCTCCCTCCGCCCAGCACCTGCCTCAATCCTAGCCTAACCTGGAGAAGGACCATCTTTTTGGAGAAGAAGTCTGGGAGAACTTGAAGGTGGAGAGAGGGAATTGAGGGATGAGAGGGGAGTGGTCAAGTGGAAAGGGTGGCTGCAACCTCCCATGCAACTTCTTCTTCCTAAACCACAGGAAACCACTCAGAGGAAGAGGTGGCGTGTCTTTTCAGGGAAGGGGCACAGTCAGAGGAGGAAGGGATGGGAATGATCACAGAGAAGCAGATTTGCCCACCAATCAGATCTGGCTGAGTGGACTAGTCAGCTAATATGGAATGGCTGGAGTGGATCACAAGCTAGTATTTTTCTTTGGTGGACTGGAGTTTCAAGATATGACCAAAAGTCCCTTATTTTCAAGGGAGTTGGGTCACTTTGCAAGGTTCTCCAGTATCTGTCTGTGATGTCTCAGACATTTGTCACATCCTTCACTTCTACATAGATCCTTCTTCCAAAGGGAGTTTTTGGCATCAGGTAAGCAGATGGATTAGGTTCCTGTCACCCCATATACAGTGCCTGTGAGACACAGCTGCTATCAGGCTCTTTCAATTCAGTGGGCTGGAAGGGGTCACCAGGGATAACACATTAAGCCAGGGGGATTCTCAGTTAATTAGGGAAGTTTTTATAGCTAGAAATATATAATTTTTTAAGGTCTGTTGCCAATCTGTAAAGTGGGTATTTAATATCTGTTCTCCCTCCCCCTTAGACTGTGAGCCCCAGATGGGACAGGGACTATGTATGATCTGATAGTATCTAGCCCAGCATTTAGTACAGTGCTTGGCACCCAATAAGTAGTTAATGAATACCACTGTTATTGATTCCTTTTTGAGGTCTACTGATTAAAAAAAATGGTGGAATTTATGGTTAATCAAGATTTTTAAAATCTGTATTTCAGTTCCTCATATTGGGGGAAAGGGTTGGGTTATTTCTTTTATGAGGAATAGTGAATATTTTGGGATATGCTCACCTATAGACAAAAGGAAGGTGGCTTCAGCATCCAAAGGTTTTTCTGAGTCCAACACTCCAGGGCAATTCAGCACTAAATTGACAGATTAACTGGTTAACAAATCTGTCTCAGGCTACCCTCCCCTTCTTCCATTCCCAATTCCTTTGTGAATACTGTGTTACTACTTCCATTCTCTCAAGGTATTTGAGGAGGCTTAATAATGCAATTACCAAGAAAGAGCGGTTTATGGACTTTCCTATCACTTTCCAGATAGGAAAAAAAGTGTGTACATTTGGGTTGGAATAGAAAACGCTGGTCAGAGGCCAGTTTCCCTTTATCCTACACTCTGAAATCATTGTCAAAAAAGTGATAGCTTTCTAAATCACATGACTTTGTATTCATAATCATATTGTCTTTATAATCATCTAAAGGAAAAAAAAGATTGCAAATTCATCTAGAACACTGTCTGGCTTTCAAGGACATTATACTGCAGAGTGATTTTTTTTTTTTTAAAGGTATATGCTTGACCAACAGATGGCAATACTTCCACAGACTTCAGCATTGCAGTCGATTTTTGCAAGAAACTGAGCCACAGAGTTCCCCCGTAGCTTGCCGTGATCGTATAGTGGTTAGTACTCTGCGTTGTGGCCGCAGCAACCTCGGTTCGAATCCGAGTCACGGCAGGGAGAAACAAGCGTATCTTTTAAAGGAACCCCCTTTAGCATTTGATTTGCGTAATTTTGCAACCGGGCAACACTAAAGACCAAAAATAATCCGAAGTCACTATAAATATTTTAACATTTATAAGCATTCTTTATAACCAGTGACTATTGATTCAGTAATCCTGTTTCAAGTGTGGTGGAGTTTTTGTTATTGGTTTTTTTTTTTTCAATTTGCATTGATGGATAATGTGATAAAACTGGAGTGTAGTGGGCATGTAATTATTATTAATTACAACTACTTAAGCTCTGCTTTGAGCAGGCCAGTCAATTCTGCTTGCTTTTGATCCTTGCCAGGGCTGTTCAGTAATAACAACCCTGAATTATTTGGAAAGATGTCAGCAATAGATGTGGAAATCCTGTTTAACCAAGCATGAATTGTTGTTAGGAGGTTTTTGCAGGATGACAGAGAGAAAATGAACTATCCCTTATCAGTGATTCCAGGAAACGCTTTGTTTCTATGATAGGAACTGGCTGTAATTTAACTTTCCTGCATCATTGGTTAATGTAAGAAGCCAGTTGTTGCTCAAAATGAAAGCCTCTAAAGTGGACATTTGGAACTGATAAAAGGCATATTATAAGCAGACAATGCAATCCATATATAAATAATATCCATCTCTGGTGGAATTTTTTTATGCTTTCCCAAGGATCAAGGTTTGTAGATATTATAAATGGTGAAATGTTGAAGTAATATGAGTAACATTTCTTGGTAGGTCTTACTCCAGTACTTCTAAACATGAATATTTGATGCCTGCAAATGTTAAAGGTAGGTGTATTGTAATGAGGACTGCTCCAAAGCTCTAATTCCCCACAGTCTCCACCAGGAAAAATATTTTCAATGGAAAATTCCCTGGATCTATTTCTACAAGGAGTAAACCGCATGATAAGGGCCAACCAAAGGAGAGCTCCAAAATCGTGTAGACACAACAAAGCACCAAGTGGGTCACGGGCACGCTTCCTGATTCCAAGACTGCTTTCCAGAAACCAGGCTTTAGCATCTCTGCCTGATTGGCAGGCAGAATTTCAAAGTTTTTTCTCCCTCCCCCATCCTTAGTATTCCATCCGCTTACGTGTCAGATGGTCGCATATGCAAGCTGTTGCAATCAGTGACTTTGAGACTCTCCCTGTTGCAATCAGCCATTGCCCAATCTTGTCCTCTGTCATCTCACAGAGGGATCCCAGGGCAGTGAGAGTTCAGATGGGACTGGCATAGCGAGGCGAAGAGAGGGATCAGGATGAGAGAGTAGAATAAGCCTTAAAAATGGCCAGTGGAGGAGGGCAAGGATTAGCATTCTGGGAGAGAAGGAGAAGCAAAATCTCCCCAAAGTTGTAGGTTTGAGGTCAAGGAGGGGCAAGTAGGGAGAGGGGGTGGGGGGAAGGTAGAGAGAGGGTGGGATGAGTAGAGAGAAAAAGAACAGCTTACCTGATGACCACTGATTGCAACAGGGAGATTTTCTGTGCTATTGGCTGCAAAGGTGTGCCCATCCCAAATAGTACCCCAACCTTGTTGCGAGGGGCTGCAGGGCCTTGGGGCAGACCCTCATGCTGACTAGTGATTAAAGTGACAACAGGCACACAAGGCTACCACCACCTTCCTCTTTCCACCCGTCAATGAGTCGAGAGCTCTGGACCAATCAAGAGACACACATAAGGAAGCAATCACACAGAAAAGCTAGACTCTGAGTTCAACTTAGCATTTCCAACCCACCAGGTTGAGTTGTGACAAGAAATACCGGTTAACAATCTCCCTTTCATTAAGTTTTAAACATGATGCTAATGCTTGCATCACTGAAACACACCTGAGATCTGTTAACTTTCTACTTTCTTGAACTGCTGTGCAGTTTGCCTCGTTATGTACTAAATGAGGAACCACTGGTATAACTGGTTTCAAGAGCCTTTCCTGGGAAAAAAAAAGACATTTAGTATTCACCTGAATGCTGAAGAGATTAGGTAAAGCAGATGGCAGTAAATCAACTGATGGTATTAAGTGCTTACTGGTTGCAGAGCACTGTACCAGGTGCTTGGAAGAGATCAATATAATGGAATTGGTAGATATGTTTCCTGCCCACAAGGAGCTTACAGTCTAACAACCAATGTTGTTCACAAAAATGTGCTCTCTGCCTGTTAGGAAGCCCTCTACAAGGAAGCACTTCATAAGCCTTTCTTACTCCATCCAATCATGGATTCCTTGGAACACAAACAGTGATGGAATGGGTGCAAGTAACCTTGACCACCCAGAGATTTGGTAACTTTGTCACCAAATCCTGTCAGTTTAACCTTCACAACATCGCTAAAATCTTCCCTTTCCCCTCCAAGTTACTACTGTGCTGATCCAAGCATTTATCCTATTCTGCCTTGATTACTAAATTGGTTTCCTTGCTGACTTCCCTGCTTCCTGTCTTTTCCCCACTCCGGTCTATACTTCAGTCTGCTGCCTGGATCACTATTCTAAAACAAGTGCAAAACATTCAGTCCACATTTTCCCCACTTCTCAAGAACCCCCCAGTGGTTGGCCATCCACCCCTATGTCAAACAGAAACTCCTTACCATTGGCTTGCCCCTTCATATATAGCTCAGTGATTTAAATCAATCAGTGGTATTTACTGAGCACTTACTGTGTGCAGAGTACTGAACTAAGCACTTGGGAGAATACAGTACAAATGAGTTGGTAGACACATTCCCTGCCCACAACAAGCTTACAGTCTAGAGATGGCCTACTACAACCAGCACACTCCCTTTGCTGCTAATGACAACCTACTCACTGTACCTTGATCGCATCTGTCCATAGAGAAGCAGCGTGGCTCAGTGGAAAGAGCCCGGGCTTGGGAGCCAGAGGATGGGGCTTCTAATCCTGGCTCTGCCACTTAGCTGTGTGACTTTGGGCAAGTCACTTAACTTCTCTGGGCCTCAGTTACCTCATCTGTAAAATGGGGATTAAGACTGTGAGCCCCACGAAGGACAACCTGATCACCTTGTATCCCCCAGCGCTTAGAACAGTGCTTTGCACATAGTAAGCACTTAACAAATGTCATCATTATTATTATTATCTATCTTGCCACTGATCCCTTTCCCAAATCCTGACTTTAGGCTGGAACCCCCTCCCACTTCATATTTGACAGACCATTATTCTCCCCACCTTCAAAGGCTTATTAAAATCACATCTTCTCCCAGAGATCTTCCCTGACTAAGCCCTCATTTCCCCTACTCCCTCTCCCTTCTGCATCACCCTTGCACTGGGATTTATATCCTTTATTTCCCCAACTCCCAGCCCCACAGAATTTATGTATATATCCTGTCAGCCATTCTAGATGTAAGCTCCTTGTGAGCAGTGAACATGTCTACTAACTCTGTTATATCGTACTCTACTAAGTGCTTAGTACAGTGCTCTGCACACAGTAAGCACTCGATACCATTGACTGATAAAGAAACTACTGGCTGTGAGTATGAATTCTTTTATAATAGAAGCCGCCCTGGAAACCAGAAAGGAAAAGAAGAGCTTGTCTGTCTTGAGCCACCCCCACATACCATTTTTCTGGAATTTTCTTCCTAAGACCCTAAATGAACATAGCAGAAAACTTAAAGCTTAACCCTTCCTATCTTTGATCTCTTCCTCTCTCCTCTCCATCCTCCAACATAGAACCACTTCCTCTTCCCCACCCTTTGCTTACTATTCCCACCAGGCCCTGAGCTAACAGTGACTTATGTCACAGTAATAGTAATTCAGCCTGGGGAGTTTACAGAAAGAACGATGAAACCAGAAGTTGGGGGGTGAAAGATATCTGTTAAAAAAAAGAGTTTAGGGAGAAAGTCAAACCATGCTAGTTCAAAAACCTTGAGGATAAAGATCAGGTTCTCAGAACTGCCTGGTAATTCTGCTGCAGAAAGAGGCATGGTATTCAAATCTGGCCCAAGGTGCTGTTTTGATAGTTACAAAATGATTGCTTGGTAATGTTGAAAGAATGCAAAATATATCATCTCATTAGTATTAGTATAAAAACACTTGCACTATAAGGTTACGGTATAGTTTTCCACAAGTGAAAAGAATGCAAATGTTCTCTTTGTGCACTTCAACAAAGAAATGCAATCTGAACTGGAAGCAATAGCTAATTTCACTAAAACTACTTTGCACCAAAAGTCATGAGCTTGAAATAGGTTCGCTAAAAGGGGCATTAGCACAGAAAAAACAGTGAAGTCTCAAGAGACTCAGATGAGTTTCTAGGAGGACAATGATGTATGAAGGGAAATGGCAGCAGAACAACATGAAGGGACAGGGTAATGGGCTCAATGACCCTTTTACCTTCCTCAGACTTTTCTTACATCCTTCTGTAAACAGACAGGCAGACCCGTCCCTACACACAAATTAAAGTTTGATCAAATTTTTAAAGGAAATATTTCATGTGCCGCTCAATGTAAGCCAAATGTGTAATTCATAAAGAAAATGTCAGTTCCATTGTAAATGCTCCAGCTCAAAAGGAGATTGATTTACAGGTGGAACTTGAGTAAGTGCATGAAGAAATATTCTGAACTCACACGAGAATGCAGCAGGGCGTTATGTGACTTCTGGTGGAAAAAGATATTAGGAGCTTCTTTGTGCTTTCACTGACAAGAGCAATGAAGGGCTTGTGCATTATACTCTAAATTCTTTTCCTAAGCCCTCACACCTCCCTCCCCCCAACTAATGAAATCATACAAATAAGAAACCCCATGGATACAACTCTTGGAAAACGAGACGATAGTCTCTCCTCTACAAGTGTAATATTTAAAAGATTATCAGCAGACCCATTTGACAGTTCTCCAGCCCTACAGAAGGAGCCCCACCTGTCTACTCCTGCTGGCCATAGGTTTGAGCACCAGGCAAGAAGAATGGTGGGTGAGAGACACCCCTTTTTTGCATTCCTGAACCCCAGGAATCACTGAGAGCAATCTGGGTCATCTTCAAGGGACTTGCTCTAATACGCATGGCTTCCTTCCATGCCTGAACCTTCACTGAGTTCAGGGGACTTCTAGGTTATTGGATCTGTTCAGGAGTCCAGTGAGTTTGAAACAGTGTGGCCTAGTGGATAGAGCACAGACATGGGAGTCAGAAGGACCTGAGTTCTAATCCTGCTTCTGCCACATTTCTGCACTGTGACTTGGGCAAATTGCTTAACTTCTCTGTGCTTCAGTTACCTCATCTGTAAAATGGGAATTGACTGTGAGTCTTTTGTGGGACACGGACTGTGTCCAAACTGATTAACTTGTATCTATCCCGGTGCCTGGCACGTGAAATGTGCTTAACAAATACCATAAAAAACAGAGAAGATGCTGGGGAGAAGAGGAAAAAATCACACTGTTCTGCATAAACACTCAATACTTGATATTGATTAATTGCAGGTCATGTTGTTTAAAACTCAGGCATAGGGTCAATAGCTGAATATCAGCAGTCAGCAATATACCTGGCACCAGAAGTTCAGGGGATATTCCTACTTGAAAATATCTTATTTCCTGTCTCACATTAAAAATAGTCATAACAAAGGCAACACAGAAAACACCGTCCAATGGGAAGAATTGTAAGTTTCTTTCAAATAAGACAAGCAAGTTGCTAAAAACTAGGCTCAATTGTACTCTTGCGAGACACTTAATATATCAAGTCAGTAACCCGCACATCTAATAAATGACAAACCTCAGCAGTGATCCTAAACTTAAATGGCCAGATGTTCTGGCCCCAGTGGGACTGTCACAATTTCTATGAATCCGTCCACTATCCACCAGAAAATCTGCTGTAAATACAAATGTTGCGCTAGGCTCTAGCAATGGAGATGTCAGGATACAATGGATCAGTCACTGAATCGTGTTTGAGTGTTTACTGTATGTGGAGCACTGTACTAAGTGCTTGGGAGAGTACAATATAACTGAGTTGGTAGATACATTGGTAGAAACCTGGATGAGGTAGCAGAGGCTGTTGCTCAGCCCCTGACTCCGTGGAAAGCATATCAGAACACAGCCAGACTTTGTGACACATTATGTGAGGAATGCCTCAGCTCTAGCCCACTCACTTCTGCAGTCAGGAACTGCTAAACCCAGCGCATAGGGATTACTCTCCTGGAAATACATTGGGAAGGGAGAAGACCTTCCCTAGCAACCGTAAAGCATACAGAAAGCAACTTCTCTGTATCTGCTTGAAATGCAGAACTGGCTTCAGCCAGGATGCAAAGTAGGTGACTGACTCTGGGTTCAATATTTGAGGCAGGGGCTGTAGCACAGGTGTTAAATCACAACATTAAGGTGGGAGGAGGCAACTGCATGGAGGTAGAGGTTTGGGTTTGGTGGCCCAAGCCATGGCAGAGATTACATATTTGACAGCACCGGTCCAAGTTGGAAGCAGCATGTGTGGTAGCTGGGACTTGGGAGGGGAACAAACTGGCTGTATAGTGATTGGGTGGGCCAGGGTCTTCTGAGATAAAAGCTTCAGGTTTGGGGGTTAGAATGGGTTTCAGCATGGCCTCATGACATTGTGTCATGCTTAATCCCCTTCTGCTCCAGAGAGCATTCATTAATATTTATTGGGCACTTACTGTGGGCAGAGCACTGTACTAGGCACATACACGGAAGCACATAATAAAAGAAAATGGCATGGTCTGTGCCCTTGAGGATGGAAGCCTGGGGAGTGGTAGTGGCAGCTGCTGCACTTATTAGAGTTGCAGGAAAAGGTACCAGCCACCTCCACCTGCTGCCAGCTCTAATCCCAAACATGCAGCTGCATCTTGAGTAGCTGTAGAGCTGTTGCTACCCCAGATCCTCACGTTGCTAGGGAAGGTGACTTTCCCAGGCATTTTCTGGGGAGAAAGATCTTCATACTGGTCTCAGCATTTCTAACCATAGAGAAGTGGGACAGGGTAGGAGGATTTGGTCTGAGTTAGATTGGGAGCCTCATGTGGGTCAGGGACTTTGTCAACCTGATTAATTTGTATCTATTTCAGTGCTTGGCACATAGTAAGCACTTAAATACTATTATTATCATTATTATTGTTGTTCATTCAGTCAATCATATTTATTGAGCGCTTACTGTGTGTAGAGCACTGTACTAAGCACTTGGGAAGTACAAGTTGGCAGCATATAGAGATGGTCCCTACTCAACAACGGGCTCACAGTCTAGAAGGGGGAGACAGACAACAAAACAAGACATGTGAACAGGTGTCAAGTCATCAGAATTGTTATTACTGCTGGCACATTCTGACAGGTGAAACAATACCTGACTTGAATTCTACCTCAAAGAGGTGTACTTGGCATGAAGTGTGTATATCCACGTACACATCTGTGTAACTGGGTGAATGGGTGTGTAACCTGACTGTTCGTATAGGTCTGTGGCCTGTGTGAGTATTTTTTTTTTGGGGGGGGGGGGCGGTGGTGGCATCTGTGTTTGTTTTTATGTGTCTGGGTGTGTTTTGAGGATCTGTTGGGGTGTGAATGGGTCTGACTGCAATGCCCCTGCCAATTTGTGTATATATGTGTGGGGGATGTATCACTTCTTTCTGTGTGCGTTTCATATCTCTGCCCACCAGAATTCTTTCTTTCTCTTTGGGTCCATATTTCCTAATGTTTTTTCCTTCCTCACCCATTAGCTCTAACTCCTAGGGACCCCACCCTCTAACCCACTACTTTGGATAGGGGAAAACGAAGTCACAATTTTAAAGTGATCAGAATTCTTGTTCAGTGGGATAGGGTCAAGATCTAAAAGTGGGTGGGGATAGAGGAAAATAGATGGGGAGGGACAGAAAGAAGGGGAAGGCTGAGGGGTGACTTTTCTAGGTGTCAGTTCTAGGTCAAACTAACAGGTTTCCATAGTTCCATTATCTTATCTCAAATTTAGCTAGAGTATGTCATTGAGGCCAGGTACTTAGAGTTGTTGCTGTCAGGAGTGAAGAAAGGGAGAGATGGGATGAAAGGTAAACCAAAGGCTCCAAGTCAGTCAGTGGTTATTATTGAGAATTTACTCTGTGCAGAGCACTGAATTCAGAACTGGGGAGAGCACAAGAGTTAGTAGACACAGTTCCTGCTATCGAGGCACTTACAGTCTAGTGGGGGAGATAGATATTAAAGTTACAGGTAGGGAAAGCAACCAAGGTAAGTGTGGTGGAGAGGTTAGTGCGTAAGTGCTTGAGGAGTGTCTACCACAGCACTTAATACCATGCTTGACACGTAGAAAGCACTTAATACTGCAATTATTATTACAGATGTAAGTGCTTCATTTGGGAGGGAACATAGAATGGGGAAATGAGAGGTTTGTCATGAAGGATTCCTGGAGGAGATGGGATTTTAATAGGACTTTGAAGATGGAGAGAGCAGTGGTCTGCTGGATGTGAAAGGGAAGTTACCGGCAGTGGTGAGAGGGTATGAGCAAGAGGTCAACAGTGAGGAGACGAGAGCAAGGTATACAGCCGAATGGCGTGTGAGCAGGCCTCCACAGCCCCAAGAGCCCTAGGAGGAAGGGAAGCCTTCTTAAAAGGCTTCCATCAATAATAATAATAATAATAATAATAATAAGAAGAAGAATAGCATTTGTTAAGCGCTTACTATGTGCAAAGCACTGTTCTAAGCACTGGGGGGGGATACAAGGTGATCAGGTTGTCCCATGTGGGGCTCCCAGTCTTAATCCCCATTTTACAGATGAGGTAACTGAGGCTCAGAGAAGTTAAGTGACTTGCCCGAGGTCACACAGCAGACATGTGGTGGAGCTTGGATTCGAACCCATGACCTCTGACTCCAAAGCCCGGGCTCTTTCCACTGAGCCACGCTGTTTCAATACCCCAAGTGACTGAGCTCCAAAGCTCCCATTAGGCAGAACCCAGTTCCTCTTAGAAGGTCCCAAACCCTAAGGATCCTGGCCGGGACTTGAGCACTTTCAGATCTCTTAAAGCAGAAACTTTCTTCCTCCCAGCCCACTTTGAAACAAAAGGCTCTGTGCTCTTTTATAATGAACTAATAATAAATGTGGTTTTTGTTAAGCTCTTACTATATGTCAAACACAGTATTAGGAGCTGGGGCACATACACAATAAGCAGATCAGATACTGTCCCTCTCCCATATGATTCTCACAGTCTAAGTAGGAGGGAGAACGAGTATTGAATCCCCATTTTACAGATGAGGAAACAGGCACTGAGAAGTTGTGACTTGACCAAGGTCATACAGTAGGCAAGTGGCAGAGCCAAGATTAGAATCAGAGTCCTCTGACTCCCAGGGAGGTGCTCTTTCTACTAGGCCATGCTGCTTCTCAACTAGCCTTTGTTAACACGTGATATTTTGAGTCATGAGTATTTGAGAGGAGGATTGTTTGAGCTAAGCGAGATCCCATTCATCATTTATGTGGATGGATCTAGCAGGACTTATCCACAACTGTTAGGGGAAGCAGCGTGGCTCAGTGGAAAGAGCCAGAGGTCATGGGTTCTAATCCCAGCTCTGCCATTTGTCAGCTGTGACTTTGGGCAAGTCACTTAATTTCTCTGTGCCTCAGTTCCCTCATCTGTAAAATGGGGATGAAGATTGTGTGCCCCACGTGGGACAACCTTGATCACCTTGTATCCCCCCAGCGCTTAGAACAGTGCTTGGCACATAGTAAGTGCTTAACAAATACTAACATTATTATTATTATTAACTGTTACTCTATTGCACACTCTATGTAAAGACAGGACAAAACTTTGCCATACTGATACATTTGCTATTTGCAGTATCCGTTGCTGTTTTTAAATCTGCCTCCTGACTTCTCAATTGTCTCATAGTCTCTCCTCAAGGAAAGCAACCCCTTTTAAGATGGCCACATGCCAGGCAGGGTAAAAATAAAATATTCTTCAAAACAGAAAATGCAGAATTTAAAGTCTTTGGTGAAATACACTATCTTGGTGAATTTCTACCATGTTCAAAATATAAAGAAAAAAATAGTTTTGTAATACTAATCCAAATATAACATGAATGGGTTTGCATCTTTCCGAGGTCTGTAATGTTCTAGGAAACTGAGGCATAGTTGATGCTGATTGCCGGCATATGTTTTTCAGTAAATACATTCAATTCAATCCTGCCTCCTCAGTTTGTGAAAATGGTTTCAATAGTTCTTATTTCCTTATCTTTGTAATTGATTGAATCATCCCAAGTGGTTTGTATTTGCATATCAATTGTCACAATGGAATGTATTCATTATTGTTTGGGATGTACTCATTATTGTTCTGAATTTCTGAACCCCCATCCTCTGAAATCAATCTCAGTGGTGAGGATGAATATATACATACACACACACACACACACACACGTGTGTTTCACATTCAGCTTTAACATCCTCTAACACAAGCAATTTGATTGTATGAATAGGTTATGGTATTACACTTTCAGTAAATTGAAATCATCTCAATTCTGAGAGCACCTGTCATTCCTAAAACAAAACCCGAAGGCCTAGACAAATCTGATCCATGTGGAAATCACTGTAACCCGGCTCTGTGGGATGGGCCTACTTTGAATAGTGTTGCTGCAGTCTTGAAGCCTATGTAATTAGAGGAAGCACAGTAATTGAATTATAGCTATTTAGTCAGCCTTGAGTTAAGAGGTGCCTACTCTGGTTAATGTATTTGTGGGAGTATTCATCCTGCTAAAAAGAGATGCCCTTGGGTTCTGTGTTGTCTCTTATTAACACTACCTTTCTAACTAAGACCTACTCTCAATTATTCAGGAGCTGATTGTACAATCGGTGGATCATCCAAACCTTTGCTTCTCTTTTTTTTTCCTCCAGCTTCTCACATGATGGCCATCACATTGCTTGCTAGCACCTTCCCACCCACTCTTCTCGAATAATTCTCAACAGCCTACTGTGCACAAAGACCATGCATTATTAGATCATGAGGAGGTACAAGAAATATGCTTCTCAGTGCTTGTTCTTAAAGAGCCTACAGTCTGATAGAATTAAGATGGCTAGCACAGAAACTGTTTTTAATAATGACTGACCTTAGAAATAACCAGCAGTATTGTTATCGGGTTCTCCTAGCTACATCTCTTCTGGATCCAGCATTTCTAGATAGCTTAACCTTTCAACATTTTATAGCATCAAGAGTAGTGGGGAAAGCAGGTAAACTAAAATCAATCAGTTCTTATGCTGCTTAGTAGCTCAGGTCAAAGCTAAACCCTGAAGTTTTTAGCTAAATGGGTTTGGGGGATTAGCTGTAAATTGCAACTATATTTTGCTCCCCTTGTCTTCCATTGCCAAAGAAATTAAGAATGAGATGGATGTTGAATCTGTCCCACAACTGCTTCCTGGGATTTGGAGTTGGAATTATTTTGCCCCTATTGCAAAGAGGCAGAAATGAAGGTCAGAGCTGATGCTAGCAGTTGGACGGCCTGGACAAACCACCCTTTTCACGTCACTAATAGAGGGTGAGTAGATGGGGAAGATTCATTCTGGAACAAACTCCACTTCTGACTCAGTCCAGGGAAGCTGGTTCAAGGAGAACTACTGGAGTAATCTGTGGAATGCCAGTTTGTCAGGATGGGAAGGAGACAGGCAGAGTTTCTGCCACTCACAGAGAGGGGTGGGACCTGGAATCAGCAGCTTCTTCAAATTGGTGGCCTTGGGTTTCCACCCGCTTTTTCAGTCCCCCAAATTGGCTATTTTATAGGCTTGAATACAATTTATATTTAGACCTTTGCTGCAACAAACGTATGAGGAAAATGAATGACTGCAGGATACCCAAGTAGCTGTTGTATGATTACCTGAAAGGAGCACATACATGCAATGAGGCCAATAATGAATTTTACAAAGACATAATGAAACACTGTTTCAACCAATGTGGTGTAGCAGCAGACTGTTGCAAGACAACTCCAGCAAATAGACCAGTTTGAATCGCAGAGAGGGGTTGCTTTTCATGAAAAGGGTACTGACAAGTGTGTTAATCTAAAAAATACAAAGTGCTGTGACTTGCTAAGCTGCTAGGTGATGACCTCCTTTGATCATACTCCATCAGTTAGAAGGACTGTTCTATGAGCCACTTCCTCTGGTTCCTCCAGAAAGGATCTGATTGGTGAGCATATCTATCAATCTGCCCGTTGAGATGAAACTCCCAGATTTAATAATAATAATAATAATGATGGCATTTGTTAAGCACTTACAATGTGCAAAGCACTGTTCTAAGTGATGGGGGAATACAAGGTGATCAGGTTGTCCCACGTGGGACTCACAGTCTTAATCCCCATTTTACAGATGAGGTAACTGAGGCTCAGAGAAGTTAAGTGACTTGCCCAAGGTCACACAGCAGACATGTGGTGGAGCTTGGATTTGAACCCATGACCTCTGACTCCAAAGCCCGTGCTCTTTCCACTGAGCCACGGTGCTTCTCTACGCAGAAAGAGAATCTCTTTCTGCAGATTTATGCAGAAAGAGTGGAGGGAAGGTGTTCGCTAGGTAGAAATGTGGCATGCTACTGTGTGAGCAATGGGAGCAGCAGGATTTTTCATGTGGTCTGGAACCAAGCTCAGTGCATCTCTAAGCCTCTAAAGGGCCTGTCTGCCTTGCATCCACTGACTGGATCATCAATCATCAGTCGTATTTACTGAGCGCTTACTGTGTGCAGAGCACTGTACTAAGCGCTTGGGAAGTACAAGTTCCCAAGTACATATAGAGACAGTCCCTACCCAATAGTGGTCTCACAGTCTAAAAGAATAATAATGATGGCATTTATTAAGCACGTACTATGTGCAAAGCACTGTTCTAAGCGCCGGGGAGGTTACAAGGTGATCAGGTTGTCCCACGGGGGGCTCAGAGTCTTCATCCCCATTTTACAGATGAGGGAACCGAGGCCCAGAGAAGTTGTGACTTGCCCAAAATCACACAGCTGACAACGTAGTGGTTACATTTTCTAGTGGTTTCCAGAGAAACAGGGGATCGGGATTCTGGTATCCAAAACTTGTCCACTTTACCAAACCTCTCCCCAGCAAATCTCATGGTATTTTTAGGTGGACTATAGCTGCAGGTGGTTTCCTCTATTTGATTTCCCCTAGACAGGACCTGATTGGTAGACACATCTGCCAATCTGCCCATTGAGCCTCAGTTTCTGTGGTAATGCAGTATTGGTGATGACACCACGTTCCACCTAGCATTTGCCAGGGGTTTCATGTCTATTGCTTTTTTAGGAAGGTGAGGGCTGCAGCGAAACATATTTCAACCATCAGACATGCCCAGTTCACCCTGGGCTCCACACTACTTCCAGGATAGACTCTTTCCACCTTTCCTATTCCAGCCTAATCACCTCACCACATTGCATCTCCTCTCACCAGGGGACTCTGGGCTCGGTGCTCCCTCCCATACAGGTGTGGAGAGTGCCCATCTGACTCTCAGCTCCTGCCCTGTCTGATTCTACAGTTGTGCTGGCCGCTGCTGTACCTGGATCCCACCCTAGAGGTGGGACACAGAGGAGAGGAAGGGAAAAGCGAGGCTGTTTTATCCCAGATCCTCTGGAATATTTGGAAGCGTGGAGCTTGGAGCCTCCTGTGCTTGCCTAGTGACCTCTGTGGCCCGGTGAGAAAGGACTGACTGTGGGAGAAGTGAGCCCCAGCCCAGCCCAGCCTCCTCCTCTTCCCCCTCCATCTCCCTCCCCACCATGGCTAGCCCTGTGACTACAAAGCTTAAAGGAATCAAACAGTCATTGAGTTGATGGGGTTTTTCAGTGGGTTATCTTGTAGGAATTCATCAAATATCAGGATCATGGTCTGTAAAGACACATTTTTCTCATGGAAACCATGAGCAGAAGCTTCAGGTGTTGCACGTGACAGCCGAAATAGCACAGCACAGGATAATCTTTATATGCTCAGAATAGAATGGAGTGCTGATTACTGCATTTGCACACATGGATAGGAAACCTCACCACTGGTGGTGTCTTCAAAGGATCGCTGTATATTATATATTCCAACGTAATAACATAGGAAGGTATGCAGAAGATGAAAGCTTTGGTTTTAAAATCTTTGATGTGAAAAAAGTGAAGGGAGACATAACTAAGGACCAGGAGTAGGAACAGAAGTAAAACAGATAAAAGGACTGAAGAGGATCAGTCAGTTGTATTGAGTGTTTACCGTGTGCAGAGCATTGTATTAAGCGCTTGAAGGAGGAGGAATAGGAAGAGTCATAATGGTCGGAGTGTGGTTTAATCTTGTTTTAGAGGATTGAGAAACCAGCAGTTTCTCCATGCTGGTCTTCTAAACTTACAGTACTCTGGTTGAGTCAATTCTGCTTTTCATTCTTTTTACAGTGCTGCAAGTTGTATAAATATTTTATAGTTCCCCAATGAGAAGTTTCCAAGAGGCCCATGTTGAGGAAAATCTTTGAAAGGAATTTTTCCATAGCAATTAAAATCTTTCAGAGCTCAGAGAGTTCGCTGAGTCCCAGTTGAATGTAAAAGGATTTTATATTTTGATGGTTTGGATGGCTTCATGTCTGAAAACGTACCTTTCAGTTTGTTTCATGAATCACTGCACTGCCTGAGGATGGTTGGAATTGCAGTGTATGGGATAAATGTTAAAATTATTTTGATCTTGTTACAGGGTCAGAAAGCAACAATAGGGAATTTTATAATACAGTATTTCTTTCAACTCGTATACAGTGTTAAAATTACTATAAATCACTCTTATGGTAGTTTTCTGCTCATTGGATGAAGTCAAGTGCAAACTTTGGCTTATGCATACACCATTTTTAAAGTACCAATAAAAATAATTGTGTAAGTCTAAATTTGGAAGTACTCCCAGAGTTTGAGAAAACTTAATAAAGCTGGCATATTGAATGTAATATGGGAATTTTATTGAAATGAAATTAGTCCATCATGTAAGCTTTGCATTTTTGTATATTTACTGAACTTAAAATAAGAGTCCCTCTTGGGTTCCCCAAGTCTGAAAAGGCTCAAGCCCAGACATACATACTTATGCAGTATGGTTTTATACTTACCACTCTAGTTACTTGGGAGAATAATGCTGGTCACTGTAGCACATAAAACATCCATATGGTAATGGTGCTTTTGAGAGTCCAAATCAAGATTCTTATCAGGGGTGGGTTTGGGTAGACGCTGGGAATTTTTAATCTGCTTCCCCTATCTAGGCCCATTCCAACTCTCAGCAGTTCTACTCACTTTTGGCAGGGATGCCCACAAAGGTTTTCTGGCACCGTGGTCACCCCATGCCAGTAACAAACCCCTTTTATCTCCTAATACACAGGCCAATTCAGAAATCCTGCCAGGGAAACAATAATAATTAAAATTGTGGCATTTATTACATGCTTACTATGTGTCAGGACTATGATAGATAAAAGATAGCCAGAACGAAAACCATCCTTGTCCCACACAGGTCTCACAATGTAAGGGATAATAATAATCATTATTATTATGTTATTTTTTTATGCATTTACTATGTGCCAGGCACTGTACTGAGTACTAGTGTGGATACAAGCAAATCTGGTTGGACACAGTCCCTGTTCCACATGGGGCTCCCAGTCTCAATCCCCGTTTTACAAATGAGGAAACTGAGGCCCAGAGAAGTCAAGTGACTTCCCAAGGTCACACAGGAGAGAAGTGGCAGAGCCAGGATTAGAACCCAAGACCTTCTGACTCCCAGGCCTGTGCTCTATCCACTAGGCCAGCTATCCTATTCCCATTTTACATATGAGGAAACTGAGGCTGAGAGCAGTTATGTGACTTGCTGAACATCACCCAGCAGGCAGAGGTAGTACTAGAACCTGGGTTGCCCGACCGCCAGTCCCGTGCTCTTTCTTCTAAATTACAATGTTTGCACCAAATGAGCTTATCTGGTACTAGAATGCCTCAAAATGTTTGCTGCTGGACTCTGAAAATCATAGCATATTCTGAACTTGGGACATTTTTGGGATTTCACTGTACTTTCCCAAGCTCTTAGTACAGTGCTCTGCACACAGTAAGCACTCAATAAGTATGATTGAATGAATGAATGAATTTGGGGGCCTGTAGTGAGATTTCAGGGGTCTTGGAACACTTCCCCAAACTGACTTGTGAACAAGGGCACCCCGTCTCTTGGGATACTACTTTCCAAATAATGTCTTATGTGGCAAAAGTATTGTTGTTGGTTTGTTTTTTTTTTGGGTCCCCTCAAATTTGTGACTTCTGGAGAAGGAGCCCTTGGAGAGGGCTGGCAGAGATGTTGTGCCAGAGACAAATTAATATGGAATTGATCCTTGGAAATGACAGGTTATGTTCATTGGATATTTCCAAGCATACTTCAGTTCTTTGGCTGTCTTTAAAAGTGACTGCCAAGTCCATAAATAATAATAATAATTATTATTATTGTGGTATTTAAGTGCTTGCTATGTGCCAGGTGCTGTACTAAGCACTGGGGTGGATACAAGCAAGTTTGGGTTGGACACAGTCCCAGTCCACATGGAGCTCACAGTCTTAATCCCCATTTTACAGATGAGGTAGCTGAGGCCCAGAGAAGTTAAGTGATTCACCCAAGGCCACACAGCAGATATGTGGTGGAGCCAGGATTAGAAACCACGATTTTCTGAGTCCCAGACCCGTGCTCTGTCTCATGCTGCTTGCCATAAACAGGTCAGAGGGCTAAAACAAGTGTATTTATGGATGCCTTAGGACAATGCATTTGAAATGAAAGATACCTGTGTTAAGTGTAAAGAGAAGATGGAATTGATAATTTTGTAAGGCATATATTACTGATTGGTAATACAAAAGAAATCAAGCTTTCCCACGGTACCTCGAAAAAGCAGTACTTCCAAGTGGTCAAAAGTACAGGAATAGTCATGGGTTTTGGGAGTGAATCAAACCGTAAAGGGCACCTGGAGCTAGATACTGTAATAAAAGGGTACATTATAGGTAAGCTTGATAATTTCCCCAAGTTCCCTTTTAGTGTTTTCTGAAATCCTAAGCATTAGAGCATTTACCTAGGGACAAGTCCAATCCTATCGTTCAGTTGGCTATTTCAGCTAAATAAGGGAAACTGTGACATGGAGTCTTAAGCACTTACATACTGTGTGGCCCTGGGCTTCTCTGTGCCTTGGCTTCCTAATCTATAAAATGGGAATTTAAATAACTGTTCTCCCTCCTTTAGTTTGTGAGCTCCATGTCTGACAGGGATTTTCTGGCCTGGTTGTCTTGTGCCTGCCCTGGCACTTAGTACAGCACTTGAATACCACAATTATTTTTATTAGTAGTGCTATTATTAAGCCCATAAGTGAAGCAGTGGCCATTATTTGTGAGCCCTCTGTTGGGTTGTGAGCCCACTGTTGGGTAGGGACTGTCTCTATATGTTGCCAACTTGTACTTCCCAAGCGCTTAGTACAGTGCTCTGCACACAGTAAGCGCTCAATAAATACGATTGATGATGATGATTATTATTTGAACTGATTGTAAGCTCCTTGAGGACAGGGATCATATTACTCTCTTGTACTCTCAAATGCTTAGTACGGTGCTCTCCCCACAGGTGCGCAACAAAGCCATTGATTGATATTTAATAATTTCCACGATATTAAATTCACAGGAAAATATTTTTGACCAATTTGGAAAAGATCTTGTGAGGAAAAAAATGTAATTAATCCTTATGAGCCAGTACAAGATTTCTCAGTGAAACACAGTACTGCTAGATCTTATAATGTTGTTGCAACAAGGCCAGCTGATAACAGATGACTTGAACGAGACTAGTGCATTAATTTTTCCTTATCATTAGTAAATATTTATTAAGCACCAATTATGTGGAAATGTTATGGTATACATTCCGAGCCAAAAATGTTGATATCAGTAAGGTGTCAAAGATAACAGCCCTTTGACAAAAGGCTAGTTAGAGAGCTCTGTTATCTTTGAACTTGCTGTATTTCTCCTAACAAAATACCATGGCAGGGGGCGGGTATCCAAAAGGTTGGGAACTGTGGACTGAGGTATGGGGTGAGGAGGGTGTGTGGTAGAGGCAGGCCACCTATGAGGGTCTCAGAATAGAAAGGAGGCCACTTGAGGCAGAGTGAGGGCCAAGCTTTGGATCTTTTAGGGAAGTCACAGGGAGCTGGAAGCTAAAGGATTGGAGAGAAAGCTAAAGCGTGGCCTAGTGGAAAGTTCATGGACCTGAGAGTGCAAGGACCTGAGTTTTAATTCTGGCTCTGCCACTTGCTTGCTGAATGATCTTGGGCAAGTCACTTAACTTCTCTGTGCCCCAGTTCCCTCATCTGTAAAATGAGGATTCAATACCAGTTCTCCTTCCTACTTAGATTGTGAGCCCCATGTGGAATGGGGACTGTGTTCCTCCTGATAAAGTTGTATCTTCCCCAGGGCTCAGAACAATGCTTGACACACAGCATGTGCTTAACCAACACCATAACAAAAAACAGTTGGAGTGGAGGGGGAGGGTTAGGCAACCAAATAACTGCTGAAGGCTCTCAAGAGAACTAGCCATCCCCCTGCATGTCTGCTTTAAGCATTAGGCAAAATGGGCAGCTGCCTTAGCCTACCACCCTTAGGCTTGCGGATTGAGGAGATAGCGGTAGCATTTGAGTCCAAACTTGGTGCAGTGCACTGTACTAGGCACTTGGGCAGTAAAGAGTAAATATAATAATAATGGTATTAAGCACTTACTATGTGCAAAGCACTGTTCTAAGTGCTGGGGGGATACAAGGTGATCAGGTTGTCCCATGTGGGGCTCACAGTCTTAATCCCCATTTTACAGATGAGGGAACTGAAGCGCAGAGAAGTGAAATGACTTGCCCAAGGTCACACAGCTGACAATTGGCAGAACTGGGATTTGAACCCATGACCTCTGACTCCAAATCCCGTGCTCTTTCCACTGAGCCACGCTGCTTGTTTCCTGCTCATAAGGAGCTAGCACCCTAACTGGGGAGATAAACAGAAATGTTTGCAACTAGAATGGTCAAAATAAATAAATAAATGAAGAAACATGTACATTAATCCTGTGGATGGGTATAAATCAGTTCATAAATGCTGGAGTTGGCTGATGGGAAATTTAATGAGGAAGGCTTTTTTTTATGGAGGAGGGACTGTGAGGAGACCTGTGGTCTGTCTGATGTGGGGAGAACAAAGTTTCAAGCCAGGGGAACAGTATGAGCAAAGAGGTGGAAGTGAAAGAGTTGGGAGCAAAATACAGCTAGAACGTTGGCTTGGGAGGAACAAAGATAACAAGTTGGAGTATAGCAGGTGAAGAGAACAGATGGGTAAGGTGCATTCAAGGGGTAGAGAGCCTTGAAGCTAAATGTGAGGAGTTTTGTTTGAGGAGAGACAGAGAGAGACAGTGGAGGGTTTTGAGATGAGGAAAGATATGAGCCAAATGATGCTGCAGGAAGATGATCCATGCAGCAGCATGTAGTTATAGATAGGGGTGGGGAGAAGCTGGATTCTGGGAACCAGAAAGCTGGCTAATACAATAGTCAAGCCAATAACTTGTACCAGGTTGGTATAAGTACAAGACCAGAATTTATACCAGGTTGGTAAAGTTTGGGTAGAGAGGAAGGGGAAGATTCAGAAGATGTGCAGAAAGAATTGGCATGTTCAGGCAGTAGAATGTTCTGTGAGAGTTGGAAACTAACATAGTTGAGTATGGCCCTGAGGTTTCAGGCTTCTAGCCTGAAGCCTGATGGTGGTGTTATCGACTGAGTTGGAAAAGTTGGGGGAAAGATGAGATGTTCCTTTTTAGACAGGTTAAATTAGAGGGGCTAACAGGCCCTCCAAAGGGTGATGTCCTGCTGACAAGAGTAGATGAGGTATTGCAGTCAGATGAGGTCAGGGCTAGAGGGAGAGATTTGGGAGTTATCTACGTAGAACTGGTAGCTGAAGTCATTCTAGTGGACAAGTTCCCTGAGAGAGTGACTGTTAAGCTAGAGGAGTAGAAGGCCCAAAACAGAGTCTGAGGGGCCACCCACAATAAGAGTACGAGAGGCAGAAGAGGAGCTAGTGAATGAAGCTGAGAAGGAACAGTCAGATAGGAGCAGAACAAGATTAGTACTGTATCAGTAAAACCAGGGACGGATATTGTTTCCAAGAGGATGGAGGGGTACGCAGTATCAGGTGCTGTGGAGAAATCAAGGAGAATCAGGATGGAGTGCAGCTCTTTGGACTTGGATTTAAGGATGTCATTGGTAACCTTGGAGAGTTCAATCTCAGTGGAGTCAAAGAGCTGGAAGCCAGTCTGCGGAGGGTTGAGAAGAGAGTTTGTGGACAAGAAATGAAGGTGTTGATGACCAATTCTAGGAGTTTAGATAGGAATTATAGCAGGGTAATAGCTGGAGGGGGCCATGGGATCGAGGGAGGACTTTTTTAAATGGACGTATTTAAAGGTAGAGGAAGGAGCCATCTGAGAGTGAGAGGATAAAGATGGCAGAGAGGAAAGGAGAGGAGGAGCAAGTGATTTTAGACGCTGAGATGGGGGTAGGTTCAGAGGTGTAGGAAGAGGGGGTGGATTTATAGACTAGGCAGGAACTCTCCTCTTGTGAAACATCTTGGAAGCAGGAGAAAGATAAGGAAGCAGAGGAAGGTAATGGACATTAGAGGATATGCATGGGATGGGGAGTGTGAGATCAAGAAACAACAGGGCCTTGTGGAAAGAGCCTGGGCCTGGGAATCAGAGGGCCTAGGCTTTAACCCAGGATCCACCTTATGTTGGCTGTGTGATCTTGGGCAAGTCACTTCACTTCTCTGTGCCTCAGTTACTTCATCTGTAAAATGGAAATTAAATCCTCCTCCCTCTGATGTTGACTGTGAGCCCTATGTGGGACAGGGACAGTGTTCAACCTGATTATCTTGTATCTACCCCAGTGCTTAGAACAGTGTTTGACACATAGTAGGTGCTTAACAAATACCATTAAAAAAAATGGGGAAGGATGGGGAGGCACCATGACCAGACAGCTCTTGCACCATGACTGATTACTTTTGAAGTTGTCGGGGTGAGGAAAAAGCAAAAATATTAGCCTGGGTGCCTAATAAGCTTCCTCTGCCCTTAGGATCACTTACGTTTTAACCTGGCCTGTTCTGGCCTGGACCTCACCCCTCTAGTCCCCATACCTCCATGAGTGGAATCAGCATGAAAATGGGTCTGAGCAAGGCCTATACAAGACTTTCTCAACAGAAAGTCATAAAAAATACTGATGGACTCTCCCATCGTAGATGAGACAAGCCTTGGTCCAGTCACCAAAACTTTCAAGCCTGAGAACCAGAGCTGAGGAATTGATTGAAGTGCTAGTGGTTTGCACAGCAATCAATCAATCAATCAATCAATCTTATTTATTGAGAGCTTACTGTGTGCAGAGCACTGTACTAAGCGCTTGGGAAGTACAAGTTGGCAACATATAGAGACAGTCCCTACCCAACAGTGGGCTCACAGTCTAGAAGGGGGAGACAGAGAACAAAACCAAACACATCAACAAAATAAAATAAATAGAATAGATATGTACAAGTAAAATAAATAGAGTAATAAATATGTATAAACATATATACATATATACAGGTGCTGTGGGGAAGGAAAGGAGGTAAGACGGGGGAATGAAGAGGGGGACGAGGGGGAGAAGAAGGAGGGGGCTCAGTCTGGGAAGGCCTCCTGGAGGAGGTGAGCTCTCAGTAGAGCCTTGAAGGGAGGAAGAGAGCTAGCTTGGCAGATGTTGGGAGGGCATTCCAGGCCAGGGGGATGACGTGGACCGGGGGTTGATGGCGGGACAGGCAAGAACGAGGCACGGTGAGGAGATTAGCGGCAGAGGAGCAGAGGGTGTGGGCTGGGCTGTAGAAGGAGAGAAGGGAGGTGAGGTAGGAGGGGCCAGGTGATGGAGAGCCTTGAAGCCAAGGGTGAGGAGTTTCTGCCTGATGCACAGATTGATTGGTAGCCACTGGAGATTTTTGAGGAGGGGAGTAACATTCCCAGAGCGTTTCTGGACAAAGACAATCTGGGCAGCGGTGTGAAGTATGGATTGAAGTGGGGAGAGACACGAGGATGGGAGATCAGAGAGGAGGCTGATGCAGTAGTCCAGACAGGTTAGGATGAGAGCTTGAACGAGCAGGGTAGCGGTTTGGATGGAGAGGAAAGGGAAGATCTTGGCAATGATGTGGAGCTGAGACCGGCTGGTTTTGGTGATGGCTTGGATGTGAGGGGTGAATGAGAGAGTGGAATCGAGGATGACACCAAGGTTGCGGGCTTGTGAGACGGGAAGGATGGTAGTGCTGTCAACAGTGATGGGAAAGTCAGGGAGAGGGCAGGGTTTGGGAGGGAAGACAAGGAGTTCAGTCTTGGACATGTTGAGTTTTAGGTGGCGGGCAGACATCCAGATGGAGATGTCCTGAAGGCAGGAGGAGATGCGAGCCTGGAGGGAGGGGGAGAGAGCAGGAGCAGAGATGTAGATTTGGGTGTCATCAGCGTAGAGATGATAGTTGAAGCCGTGGGAGTGAATGAGGTCACCAAGTGAGTGAGTGTAGATTGAGAACAGAAGGGGAACGAGAACTGAACCTTGGGGAACCCCCACAGTAAGGGGATGGGAGAGGGAGGAGGAGCCTGCAAAAGAGACTGAGAGTGAACGACCGGATAGATAAGAGGAGAACCAGGAGAGGACGGAGTCTGTGAAGCCAAGGTTGGATAGCGTGTTGAGGAGAAAGGGGTGGTCCACAGTGTCGAAGGCAGCTGAGAGGCCGAGGAGGATTAGGCACCACTCACACACACTTGTCCCTGCCAGTCACATTCCCACTCGAACAGTGGCTGCAACAAGTCAGTAGGCAGGCAGGGATGCAGCACACTGTGAATGAGGTGCACACAATTTTACATGTGAAACCACTTTTGTGACCAAAATAACTACAGCAGAGTGCCAATGCTGTGCCTTGTTGCCACAGACCAGCAGGCAGTTGCCAGGATAGCCACTCAGAAGCCACTGAAGCCTGTGCCATCTACATTAGCCAGTTATTTCCAGAATTCCTGCTGAATCTTCCCACCATGTGAGATGACCTAGATGAGTTTTCAGAGACCTTCACCACTGATTGCATAGTTCCAGCAGACATCCTACACACACACCCGCACATGCACACACACACACACACACACACACACTCTCTCTCTCTCTCTCTCTCTCTCTCTCTCTCTCTCTCTCTCTCTCTCTCACTCTTTCTCTTTTCTCCCACACCCCCACCACCTCCACTCAGCATAGTCTCCCCACTGGACTGTCAGCTCATTATGGGCAGGGAAACCATCTGCTAATTCTCTTGTACTCTCCCAAGTGCTTAGAACAGTGCTCTGCACATAGTAAGGACTCAGAAAATACCACTGATTGGATGAGTGTGAATAAGAATGATGTGGCACAGCCATATGAATTATACTCAAACCCCTTAGTCTTTGGGTATAGGATCCAAAAACAAGTGGATTGATTTTAATGTGTCTCTGGGAGCTTTGATCCATGGATCTCCAGGATTACCATTAGTCATCTCAGGCAGGACATTTCTCTCTGGCAGTGGCAGCAGCAGCCAGGGAGCTAGCAGATCTGACAGGGTACCTCCTCCTCTGTCCCAGGAAGAGATTATGAAATAACAATGTCAGTTTAACTAGTTAAATGATTCCCTTTTCAGAAATGTAGGAGAAAGCACTACTCCACTGTTACCTATGAATTTGGCATCGAAGCTCCATTAAATAAAAGGACATTTGCACTTAATATTTGCTAGGGGTGCTGAGGGTACAGAGACCTGGTATTGGGGAGTAGTAGGTTTCATGTTCAATCAGTGAAAGCTGCCTGTTAGTTGAAAAATAAAGCAAGCAGCATTTAAAAGGATGCACTCTATATCAGTCAATCGTATTCATTGAGTGCTTACCGTATGGCGAGCACTGTATTATTACTACTACTACTACTACTACTACTACTACTACTACTGAGAAGCAGTGTGGATGAGTGGAAAGAGCCCGGGCTTTGGAGTCAGAGGTCATGGGTTCAAATCCCAGATCCACCAATTGTCAGCTGTGTGATTTTGGGCAAGTCACTTAACTTCTCTGTGCCTCAGTTACCTCATCTGTAAAATGGGGATTAAAACTGTGAGCTCTCCCCCATCACGGGACAACCTGATCACCTTGTAACCTCCCCAGCACTTAGAACAGTGCCTTGCACATAGTAAGTGCTTAACAAATACCATTATTATTATTATTACTACCAAGCACTGTGGAGAGTACAATATAACAGACACATTCCCTGACATTAATGAGCTTACAGAATAGCTGGGGAGACAGATATTAATACAAATGAATTACAGCTATGTACATAAGTACTGTGGGGCTGGAAGGGAGAATGAATAAGGGGAGCAAGTCAGGGTGATGAAGAAGGGACTGGAAGAAAAGGAAAAGTGGGCTTAGAAAAGGCCTCTTGGAGCCCGTTGTTGGGTAGGGACCATCTCTATATGTTGCTGACTTGTACTTCCCAAGCGCTTAGTACAGTGCTCTGCACACGGTAAGCGCTCAGTAAATATGATTGAATGAATGGAAGAGAGGTGCCTTCAATAAGGCTTTGAAGTGAGGAGAGTAATGGTCTGTCATTCATTCATTCAATCGCCTGTCGGATATATAGGGGAAGGGTGTTCCAGGCCAGAGGCAGGGCGTTGGCAAGAGGTTGGCAGTGAGATAGACAAAATCGAAACACAGAGAGTAGGTAGGCATTAGAAGAGTGAAGTGTGTGGGCTGGGTTGTAATAGGAGAGTAGTGAGGTTAGGTAAAAGGGGGCAAGGTGATTTAGTGCTTTAAAGCTGATGGTAAGGAGTTTCTGTTTGATGCAGAGGAGGATGGGCAACCACTGGAGGTTCTTGAGGAGTGAGGAAACAAGGGCTGAATGTTTTTGTAGAAAAATGATCTAGGCAGCAGAGTGAAGTATGGACTGGAGTAGGGAGACACAGGAGGCAGGGAGGTCAGCAAAGAAACTGATTCATTCATTGATTCAATCGTATTTACAGTAATCAAGATGGGTTAGAGTAATTAATTAACATATTTCCTGAGAAGTCTGAGCATTGACACTGAGAATTTGCAAAGGTTTGCATGTGCATGTTAAGGTACATGCAAATCCATTCACCTGTTTGTTAATATATTTGGGATGGTCTCTTTGAAGCTGGTTTCATAGAGAAAATGAACATCGAGTGGCAGCCTGAATCATCTCCCCTGGGCCAGAGGGAAAAAAAATGCATTTATAAACTAGTTAGGAACTCCGGAAATAGCATTCATCTAGGGCAGAAGACAATACCATGTGTTCATGTTAAAAATATTTAGAAAAGATGAAGCAATAGCAGGAGTAGGTAAAGAGGCTCAATCTTTTCCTTTTCTGATGAGTTAATTGCAAATTCAGTGCAATCTTGGCCTCTCTTCTTCAGTATGTCACTATAGTTTGGCGAGCGGCAAGTTGCAATTAAACTGCCTTAGTTTATTTACTGCCATAACGAAGCTTTATAAATTGTAAGTTGAATAGGATCTTTCTAAAAGGGCAAGTTCCCTTTTTGCAATTTTCCTGATATGACTGAAATTGGAACCAGGGTAGTTACAGGTACACAACAGAACATTATCTCTTATACACATGAGAAGCAGCATGGGCCAGAGAGTTAGGGGATCTGTATCCTAATCATGGATCCTCCAGTTGCCGGCTATGTGACCTTGGGCAAGTCACTTCACTTCTTTGTGCCTGTTACCTCATCTATGAAATGAAGATTGAATACCTGTTTTCCCTCCTACTTGAACTGTAAATCCTAGGTGGGATTGGGAGGGTGTCTAGCCTGATTGACTTGTATCTATCCCAGCCCTTAGAACAGTGTTTTACACACATTAAGTGCTTAAAGCATTTTAAAAAATCCCTCACATTGTACATACACACACACCCCCCCTCTAACTACTGAGTACTTCTCTTGCAATACTCTGCATCACAGTATGCAAAGCTGTGGAAGGAGTGCTGCCTGATGCGACAGAATACTTTCTATCCACTGCTATCACCTCATCTCCGCCTTGAATGCATATGCATAGTTTTACTTATATAGTATTTATTGGTTTATTGGCATATTCAATACTTTTTTTTCAGTGGTTTCATCCCCATGTGATTATACTGCTTCCTGCTCATAGTTGTTCTTCCTCTGGTTTTCACTATCTCTAATTTTTGACTGTCTCCCCCATTAGTTTGTAAACTTGAGAGCAAAGAACATGTCTTGCTACTGTTGTACTCTCCAAGCGCTAAGTGCCTAGCATTCAGGTGCTTGAAAAATGTCATTGGTTGATTGATCACTCCCTAAAGAAACAGGACTGTTCCCTCTAAAAGGAGTCATTGTACTCTAACATCCATACAGTTTGTCTGCTTATCTTCCCCCTCTTCTTTCAAAAACAGTGAATGCTTATATTTTAGGCTACAAAAAGTCCTAACTCCATATACCACTGTGTACCTCAAAAGAAATTTGATGATAAAAAAAGAAAGGCAAGGATTACTTTTAAGGATGAATCAAAAATGTTTAAATTATACTAAGAATGTTGGCCATTGTGGCGTTTTTTTCCACTCATTCATTCAAACCGTTTCCTGCCCTTTTTATAGATGGACTCTGAATAAACAGTCTGATTTAAAAATGATAACTACTTCAGTTTGTGCTTCAAGAGGAAACTGATGGTGAGAGATAATAAATAATCTCAAGCGCTTTGTAAATACATGCGATAGGGAGGGGCTCTCGCCAGGAGGTTTTACTGACACCCAGTGGCTGAACTAAGCTATCACATGATTGTCCCAGACCGTTAGGTATTTATTAAGCACTTACTATGGGCCAAACACTGGGCTAAGTTGTGGGGTAGATCCAGGATAATCAGATCAGACACAGTCCCCATCCCTCCTGGGGCTCACAATCTAAAAGGTAGGGAGAATGCGTGTCTTAATCCCATTTGTAGAGGAGGAAATTGAGGAGCAGAGAGGTTAAGCAACTTGTCTAAAGTCACACACCTTGGCTTCACAGACTCCGTCCTCTCCTGGTTCTCCTCTTATCTCTCTGGCCATTCGTTCTCAGTCTCTTTTGCAGGCTCCTCCTCCCCCCTCCCATCCCCTTACTGTAGGGGTTCCTCAAGGTTCAGTTCTTGGTCCCCTTCTGTTCTCGATCTACACTCACTCCCTTGGTGACCTCATTTGCTCCCACAGCTTCAGCTATCATCTCTACGCTGATGACACCCAAATCTACATCTCTGCCCCTGCTCTCTCTCCCTTCCTCCAGGCTCGCATCTCCTCCTGCCTTCAGGACATCTCCATCTGGATGTCTGCCCGCCACCTAAAACTCAACATGTCCAAGACTGAACTCCTTGTCTTCCCTCCCAAACCCTGCCCTCTCCCTGACTTTCCCATCACTGTTGACAGCACTACCATCCTTCCCGTCTCACAAGCCCGCAACCTTGGTGTCCTCCTCGACTCCGCTCTCTCGTTCACCCCTCACATCCAAGCCATCACCAAAACCTGCCGGTCTCACCTCCGCAACATTGCCAAGATCCGCCCTTTCCTCTCCATCCAAACCGCTACCCTGCTCGTTCAAGCTCTCATCCTATCCCATCTGGATTACTGTATCAGCCTCCTCTCTGATCTCCCATCCTCGTGTCTCTCCCCACTTCAATCCATACTTCATGCCGCTGCCCAGATTGTCTTTGTCCAGAAACGCTCTGGCATGTTACTCCCCTCCTCCAAAATCTCCAGTGGCTACCAATCAATCTGCGCATCAGGCAGAAACTCCTCATCCTCGGCTTCAAGGCTCTCCATCACCTCGCCCCTTCCTACCTCACCTCCCTTCTCTCCTTCTACAGCCCAGCCCGCACCCTCCGCTCCTCTGCCGCTAATCTCCTCACCGTGCCTCATTCTAGCCTGTCCCACCGTCGACCCCCAGCCCACATCATCCCCCTGGCCTGGAATGCCCTCCCTCCACACATCCGCGAAGCTAGCTCTCTTCCTCCCTTCAGGGCCCTACTGAGAACTCACCTCCTCCAGGAGGCCTTCCCAGACTGAGCCCCCTCCTTCCTCTCCCCCACCTCCCCCTCTCCATCCCCCCACCTTACCTCCTTCCCCTTCCCACAGCACCTGTATATATGTATATATGTTTGTACGTATTTATTACTCTATTTTATTTGTACATATTCTATTTATTTTATTTTGTTAATACGTTTTGTTTTGTTCTCTGTCTCCCCCTTCTAGACTGTGAGCCCACTGTTGGGTAGGGACCATCTCTATATGTTGCCAACTTGTACTTCCCAAGCGCTTAGTACAGTGCTCTGCACACAGTAAGTGCTCAATAAATATGATTGAATGAATGAATGAACACAGGCAGCCACTGGCAGATGGGGGACTAAAACCCCATGTGTTCTGACTCCCAATCCTGTGTTCTTTCCAATAGGCCATGCTCTGTCACAGAGAGTCTCCTGTTTGCATATGTATCCTCAAATTTGCATGCCACTCTTACTGGGGTCTCTGACCTTTGGAGGCCAGAAAAGGCAGGCTGGGCTTTTTTCCTTCCCCAGTGAAAGATTAAGGAAAAGAGGGCTCAAAGAGGACATTGTGGTGAAATAGTAACATCATTTACTAAAGCAACCACTCTACTGAGTATTGGGAAAAAATACATAGGCTAGACACCCTCTAGCCCCCAAATCCTAGAGTAAGGTAGGAAATTGGGTTATCAGCCTTCACATAAGGTGAAAACATCAAAATGGAAGTAATAAGGACAACACTAAATGATCTGAGAGCAATAAGTAGCTAGATGAGCAGGGTTTCAAGCTCCTCATAGTGCAATCCGAGTCACACCCACAGTCATGGCTTTCCTGACATTCTAAAAGCTGGGGATGGTCCCATGCTGTCAGTATTTGACTCTTCCCCAGTCTGGAGCAGGTTTGATGGCCAAGCAGCCGTTCACATGGGAGCAACTGAATGGATCCAGGACAGATATTGTTTGTAAAAATCATTCTCAGCAGTTGGCAACTAGGACATCGAGGCATCTAGCGCTTTAAATGAGGAAGCAACAATAGCGGTGGTGCTCATGGGATTCCTCCTGCTGCTACCCCAGTCTGGCGGCCGCTCGTACTTAAGAACTTCCAAATATTTTTCCAGGCTTTATGGACACGACCAATTTTAGCCCATTTTTATGAAAGACTAATCCTCAGATGACTATTTTGACAATCTAAAGTTAATGCCACTTTTGGGAGGGTGCATCACTGCAGACCTGTCAATCAACCTACGGTATTCATTGAGCACTAGTGTGCGGACCAGACGATAAATAGAGGTGGGAGATATGATCCCTGCCTCCATGGAGTTTGTAATCTAGTGGACCTAGGAAAATTTTACCAGTCTGAGACTTGCTGTGACTTTGAACCGGGAATTCATGTCATCTTGTTAAAATGTGATAACTGCCACCCCAAACCAGGAGTGTCTTGTGGAATACCTGCCCCCACCTTAAGATTGATGACTGGCAATGACTCATGCTACCTTTGGGCAGCCCTGCTGCTGCTAAACCATTAGCACCCAGAGAGTGGCCTTCCTTTCTGGACAAAGATTTGAAGGGTAGTGGAATTGCCTTATCTCAACTGGGATGCTGCCCCAGAAACTGGCATGTGTACCTCAGTGATCCTGATAAAATCCAATAAACCATCCTTATCTGGTGTTTGTGAGTGGTCATATATGTTGAGGACTTCCAGCATTAATCAGTGTGCCAGATTGCAGTAGGGGCTCGAGCCATGTGTCAAGAAGACCCTCAAGAATAATAGACTTGGCACTTTTTTCCAGAGAAGGAGACAACACAGGAGTTGCATGCTGATTCTGAATCATTTTGACATCCAGCATTGTATTCCTGAACTTACTAATTTTAGCAGTTTGGACACCCAGTGTTCTATTTCAATGTTACATTACAAGATGCCTTGCCAGCTTTTGAGTGGCACAAAGTTTACCAGATATATAACAAAGGCAAAGAGATTGCAACTTTTCAAAGCAAGATATTTTCCTCCCACCTAGAAATATTTGTATATATTTACTTTAAATATGGTGAATTTTCAAACAGAAATTATAAATCCTAGAATAATTCTGCTCACTAGTGGGGGCCCTGAATTTGTGTAATAATTTTAAGAGTTTTCTCTAGCCTGACATTAACTTCGTAGTTCTGGGCATTTTAAATAAAATGAATGAAATGCTAGTACACAGTACATATTTCCTGGTAGTGTGGGCAAGTCAAAGTGTAGACAGCATTAGTGTCTGCAGTCTCCAAAGTGAACTGATCCATACTACTTTTACCAGAGTGGAGCAAATGCAAAAAGTTAAAAGAATGGGAGAAATGAGGACAGGGTTTTTTTTATTTTGAAGATGAGTACGTTGATGTGTTCTGGGAGTCTAAATTTTGGCCTTAAAGTTCATAATTTATTTTTAAACAAAACAAATGTGATCATTGCCAATGACCCTTTTACAAATGATTTGTAAGTGTTGCAACAAGATGTGTTTTATTAGGGAGATCTGTTTACATGTCCTTGTCCTAAACACTTGGAACAAAGATTTTGCATTTGGTTACTTGATTACAAGAACTAAGCTGCTCTGCTGAATTGTATGAACTTTGGACTTTCAAGGCTATCTCCTGTTTCCCCAGGAGAGTTTCCCGGGTCCTGTTTCTCTATTTGTCTTGCAGAAATGTTTTGGCTTTAAATGCACTTTTTTTTTTAAAGGCATGACATTTCTTCCACAACACCTTGGAATTCATACTAAAAAAATGTAAATGCTAGTGATGTCTAGAAGTGAAATTTTAAACAGTGTGATTCTGGGAAGAACATGGCTTCTCTTTACCAACTGGTAAGCTATTTAAAATGGTGGCTGAGGCTCTTGTACAAGATGTCTTCCCTCTTGTGAGGCAGTAGTCATCTGTAGTTATGTTTTTCTGCAATAGATTATGGTGTTGAGTTTCATCAGGAGCTGGGAGACTGCAGGTGAGAAGCAGAAAGATCACTCGACATTGCTGCGAGATTTCTCGATACTGTTTACAGGTACTTTATCATCAGATATGAGTGTTGACTATGTTAGTCTAACTTTGGGGCAAAGTGGATTGCCAAAACCAGAGTGACATTTTGAGGAGAGAATAACAGACTCCCCAAAGAGGGCTAGGACGGTTGAGAAAACTGAAGGTCTGTTCTGATCTAGATTGGGAGCATCCCAAAGGCAAGCACTCCTGAAGAATGGAACTTCTGATGATATGGATTATGGTTGCCCTTTAGGTAACCGTCACTTTGTGATGTGCCGTCAGCTTTAACGTATTCCGGACACTGATTCAAACAAGTAACTGAGATATTGGTGGTTTCCATGTGGGTAGTCCAGGCCTCTCAGGAGACTTCCAATCCAAACTATAGTGATTGCTCACCCCACTCCAGAAGCCCCTCCAATCCATCTCCTGGATCAACATCCCTAGGGGTGAACTATCGTAGATCCAACATGAGGGAGTGGGAGTGCTCCTTGGTCTGATACAGGCTAGCCCAGAAACCATCCTTCAGGCATTTCACTTTTCCTGATGTGGCCAAAGACTCCTTTGTAGCTGACAAAATATCACTTCCTTCTCAGAGTATATGGTTCAGATGTAGCCCGTTTTTAATGGCTACATCTCATTTATAAGGCCACCAGATGTCAGCCCTGATCCACATTTTCCCTCAGTACTTACGGGATCAGTAAAGCCATGATTCTAGCTATCTAGCTTTCCCAATCACTGCTTTGTATTTGCTGGATTTCTTTCTCCTGTGATGAAGGCTGCTTGGTTTGCTTTGTTAATGTTTGCATTATTTAATAGTTCTTAGGTGATAAGCATACTGTTTGCTTTAGCTTTGGGGTTATTTTCTGGTGCATGTATTCTTAACTAGTGGCTTAACTTGGGTTACAGCTGTGTTCTGTCGGTAACCGTCCTTTTAGCTTGGATATTTTTTTCAAACTTACCTGAGGTTTATAAGCTTCGACAACCAACAAGAGGCAAAAGCACACTTGTTCAGGCCATTCAAATCTGAGTTTATTTCTGTGAAGTCAGGCCCTAATAACAGCCCCGGGTTTACGTCTTCCCGAGTTTTCTCAAGTAGGAGTTTGATTTTGAATTTGTGAACACTATGGTAAGAGTATTTGCCAGCACTGTGGTAAAAGTAACTTCTTAGCTTCATATTTCTCTCATGATTTAAGGGGGAGAGTAGCTTTGCTGACTTACGGGTAAGAATTTTTTCCTTACGTAGATGTATTTCAGTGACCAAGGACTACAAGTTTTATTGTAAGAGAGAACTAAATTATTGTCAGGAAAGCCAATGCAAATCTACTGTATATGCTGCATTCTGCTGTTTGTCTTATGCTACAGATCATTACAAAAGTGAGCTTTAAAGATATTAAAGTTTTAAACTGTAGGGCATGCTAGTGAAGAAAAATGTGTACTTTTGCCTTTGATCTGGTTCTTGCATTTATAGCCATTTTGCAGTGACTAGCTGTTGTGTGCTCCAAGATTTAGATTTTTCACATAAGACCACTTAACATGAAACTTTCTATTTTGAGATGTGTCTTGAACTATAGTTTGAAAATGTTATTGCTATAATTTGATAATTATCTAAAAATTATTTTATCAGGAAATCCAGCTATGTCCTGATTTCTAACATGGTTTGTAAAAAAAAAAAAAAGTAGCAATAATATCTTGAATATGCAGTGCTTTTCTTTCCAATTTTATCTTGGAGCATTGGCTTTAATAATGCCTATGAGTAGACAGAAACTATTTCATTGACATGACCTTAAGAGTATGTGTATTGAGCAAATCCATTTCCATCTTCTTAGATAATTTAATTAAAACTGCAAACTTCAGAACAGTGTCCAAATATCTTAAATAGTATGGTCCAAATTTTATCAGTTCCTGTAAGCTGATGAATATAATGGATTGATAACTTGACCCAGTGAAATACGTTCAGGTAATTTTTGATTTTGCAAAATCAAAAAAGGCTAACGTATTCATGGATTTCAATAAATATATAAATTATAAATTAAACAGTGGCCACCTCGTTATTTTTTTCCTCTAAACAAAATAGAGTAAGGCATCTAGAGCTATTGTAAATACCAAAAAGTATGAATTAGAACTATTTTTCAGCCTATCACTTGATTCTTGCCCAAAATTTAACTCTGAAATGAAGTGCAAAGCAGTAGCAATATTTGACTAATTTGATCTTTTGGACTTTAAAGTCAATTTTCTCTAGTATTTCTGAGGCTCCAAATGCCTTCTACATACTGCTAAGAAAAGAACTAAACTATCAAGAGAATATTGCTATTAAGTTGACAGGAAGACCATGAAAGGTTTTGAGAATCAGTATATTGTTGCTTGGGGTTGGGGGGGTGCAGATCCCCATTGTGTTAACTCTTTAGAAAGACATTCAGACCAAGTAACTCAAAATCTACAGGAGATTTGTAGTGGACTTATGTGTGCTAATATTTGCCATGATGGTCTTTCTTCAGAAAGTGAAGCTAGAGCTGGAGCCGTGAAGAAATCCTGACAAGTATTAGTCAAGAGATCCATTGCCATATTTTTGGAAGAATGGTGTGGGGTCAAAAGGAAAAGTCTAAGTGAACTTTCACTTTTAGATTGTCTATCATGGTGTTTCCTGAAGTGTTATCCGGGATCCCTGAGATTCCTGTTGCTTCTGTGAAGGTCCTCAGGGCCAGAGATGCAGTTAGGAATGAGCAATCAGAAATTGCAGGAAATGGAACCGGGGAGTATCTGGAGTAGGTAATGGAGGAAAAGGAGCAGGAAGGGAGTTATATCAGGGGAAAAAGGAATGTGACCTAGAAAATTCTGGATATGAAACCACTCTCTTGTTGTGGGATATCTATTGGGAGGAAGAGAAACTCAGGCACAAAAATGGAAAGAGAGTCTGTGAAACGGTCAAATATGAAAAGAACTTATTGTCAGAAATATCTGAAGAGCCTCTAGTCTAAGTTGTTCCACTTACAGTCATTTAACCTTTAACATGACTAGGAATGTTCGTTAGGATCCAGTCTTGCTGTTCCCCGATAGCTGGAAGAATGTCAGTACACCATTATCTGCTTAACCTTTAGAGCTTTCCTGCTATGTCTTGTGTACTCTGGAAGGACAAAGCACTCTCATTATTTCTCCTTTGTAACATACCGAATTGAATTCTTATTTCTCTCCTTATTAACTCATAGAGTCTAATAAAGTGAGTAATTGTTCAGTGGTATTCTGGAATCCTACATTTGTGCTAAGGGTCTCATGTGAAAGTCTTCTCTGCATTTGGCTGAATTGAAATTGGAAAGGTACCTCCTATGCCCTAGGCTCCATTCTGGAAATCAATATGTACCATGAAATAGCAGAGCAGAAGAGAGAGTAGATGACATTTCTGGGGTGAAATCACAATTTCAACACTGAAACCTTAAATGGGGCTTAGCAAGTTATTTTAAGAAGGCACTGGATTTCTTTTACTGCCCCCTTGTCAACTGAAGACCACTTTTCTAGCACCCATTTTCCTATGCCCATCTAAGATCCAAGAAATCCTGCCCATATAAGTCCCAGTCTTGAGTAAAAACTTCCCCGTTTTCTACCTAAGTTTGGTGTACAAATGATGCCAGCTCATAAAATATTACAAGGATTAATACTCAGTGTTTGCAAAGCACTCTGCAGTTGAAAAGAGTGGATTGTTTTTGGAATCTAGACTGGTCTATTACCATTATTACACAAAGTTCTGTTGCTGAAGAGTCTAGTGGGAATTCATCTAATGAGCTGAATTCAGTTATCCTAGCACACTAATATTGTATAAAAGGCACTGAGTTTTCAGGGTATTCAGTTGAAATGCTAACGGATAGTATGTGGAAAATGTTTTGGGGTTTTTGGGTTTTTCCCCCGATGCAACAGCACTGTCATTTGGGTCGTGTTTTTGAAGACAATATTTTAATATTCAAAGTTCCATTTTGAAGCATCAGATTTCAATGGGGCTCTATTTGCTTAGAGAAGCAATGACACAGTTCGAAAGAAAGGTAACAAATAGTTAATTAGAAATAACATATTATTCTACGCCGAGCGTAACTGAAGCATCACGAGACGACTGATGAAGCCGATTAAACAATTTCATGGTGGTTTCCAGAAACTGAATTATTTTTAGTCCCTGAGACAGATATGTGACATCCCAGCAACAGCTATTTTCTGAAAGCTGGGTGCAACCCACAGACTGCTGGTGACAAAATCTTTCTTGGAGGCTATAATCAGCCACACTGGAAGTAGGTAGATTAGGAACTGCTAAGAAGGCAGAGTAGTTAAGTAATTCAAAAACTACATTTTTTCTGAGAAGGAGTTCTACTCTGTAAACTGTTTCCACAGCAGTATGTTCTAATGCTAATTTTAATGGATTCATTTCCTTCTTTGAAGAAGAATGCCGGAATGAAACTGTTGGGAGCCTTGTAGCTTTCAGTAGTCTTCAAGAGAGATAATGTGCCATGAGATTCAATGCAGAATGATCTTATGCGGTAAGGTAACATGCCTAATCCCCACAAAATCATTTTGTAATCAAACCTGAAATCCATAAAAAAGTAAAGAGAATTTACAAATTCAATTTAAGTACTATTATTCATTTCAGAGGATTTCTACTTAGAAAAGTAGTTCTATATAGGCACAGTCATATAGGCACAGTCTATATAGGCACAGTTCTATATAGGCAGTAGCATTTAAATCTACAGAGGCATCATTGGAGCAAAAGAGAGTTTCCACAATAGATAAGAGCTAATCATTCAGCATGCTGCTTCCTTTCAACTGTGCACAGTGCAATAAGGTGATTTGGTCAGTGCATCCTTCTACCTTTCTGGAAAACACCTTCTGTTAGTAATATGCTATACTGTAAGGCTACCTCCTTTTTTTTTTTTTCAAAATTCCATTTAAGAAAAGCAAAATGGATTAAACGTTTAAAAATGTGAACACTACTTTGAAAGCACTCTTGTTTATTGGTATTTCCATGAATATATATGCACCTATTGCATAAGCCTCTGGGCACATTCACATAATGAAAGCCCAATTAATATCAGAAAGCAAAGAACTGCCGGCAACAGAGAGAGGCAAGGACAATCTTCCACTCCTGCAGCCAACACTGACAGCTGCACTGCCATGATAGAAAACAGCTTCAAAGGCCCTATCTCCCTACCCAGCCTAAAATGAAAACTCCCCTCATATCTCTCCCTCACTCAGGCAAATGCCTGAGTGAACAGATGGACTACCAGAAGCAACCCGTGATTATCTGTGATGTCACTGAATGAGGCATTCTGGGATGTCTTTAGTGAACCAGAAAATGTCACAAGATTACAAAGAGAGATGGAAGAGAAATTTTAGAGGGCAAAATCAGCGAGGGATTGCGAGTCGGTAAATTGAGGGAGGGTGAGCTTCATTCTGGACACAATCCCAGGCTTGAATTGGTTTTGTTTTTTTATTTTTCTATGGGCCAAGGAACATTAAATCAGGATTAAGGGAGGTTTAGTCTTTTGTGTCTGGAAACCTAGTGAGAGATTCTGCATCCCACAGCCTCGTTCCCTTTGGATTTAATATTCTTTAGCTCTGTTCATTTTGGATGGAGAACCTTGTGCCTACTCATTTAATGACAATAAACCAATATTTCCATTTCATTGACTCACAAATCACCATTTGATACATCAATCTTTGTGACTCGGATGTTGGGCTTTGGTTGTTTTTTGGTTTTTGGTTTTTGGTTTTTAGCTTCATGTTTCTTTTTCTGCCCAGCACCTCTTAAAAATACTAGTTCAGTGGAACAATATTGGTATGGAGTTTGACATTTATCTCCTGAAAAATAAAACAGCATAATTTCAAGAGGAAGCATGGCACAGTCACGTCTGGGCGACTAGGGAGAAGACCAGAACGATGAAAAGGTTGACCCTGGTTTCACTAATTGGAGAAAAAAAGTCTTGTTGTTGGAAGACTGAGGAAGAGAGTCATTTGTTCCAAAGACTTCACTAGCTCCCCTGCCTCCCCCAGGAAAAGAGGGCCCTTCTGTTACCTGAGGACCTTGTTTCTGAGGCCTCCCTGCAGAAAAGGCTCCTCCCTGTAGTTTATTTTTGGTTGCCCCTTATTTACTCTCCTCCTATCCTGCTAGACAAACAGTCATATTTTTATATTTCTAGAGCACACACGTTGTAAAATGTCTAAATGCTGGATAAATTGGAACAATGAGAAAAATTGAGAGGAAAAAGGTGTCCAGTTTCAGGCAGGGGATTGATTGAATTTAATAATCCAAGCAATTTCTTCCAAATGTCATCATTCATGAACTATTCTGGGCTGCAAAATGATTTTTAAGAGGTAAAAGACTGGACATAATATTCAGAGACAGATACTCTGGGAAGCATTGATTTTTTTAAAATGTAGCTTCCAGGGAAAATAATACAGATCTACCTTTAGCTACAATAATAGTTTCATTATCCCCATGCAGTGATTGTATCGTTTTTCCCTAGAATTATGTAATAAGCGTTCAACAAGAGCTCCTTCAACAAAACTTTTTTGGTTTCCTTTTCTCCTAGTCACCAACACGCCTTACAGCCCACAGAAGGCTGTGATCTCAGCTCTTTTCTTCATTTGGTCAAAATTGCCTCCCTGTAGCCCTTTCTCACTTCTCTTGGTTGTTGGTGGAGGCAATCCAGAGTGGCTAAAATGCAACTTACTGCTTTATGCATGAGCAGGCTTTGATAGAAGTAGGATATTTACAAGAATTGGGTGAAGGGGGTCTCTACTGTTTCTCCAGGGACTGCCTAGTTATGCGGATTTCGACAGAGCATATGTCATACATAGGACATCTAACAGAGTTGAGAGGGAGATTTGGGCTGTATAAATCCTTTGTTTTATTACATTGTTTGATTACCCCTGATAGGCGTTTCAAGTTTGTCTTTTGTTTGAGTGGCCTAAACCTCACGTCTCCACAGGAGTGAAGCTGGACTGAAGCTGCTGTCCCATTCTCATAGTTGAATCTGGCCAGGCTATTTTAGAAAGAGTGATTGCTTGAAATGATTCCTAAGATGGTAAAATGATGGCAAATGTCTACATAGTCATTTTTTAAAAGCATATATTGGCATACATTTCTGCCACATCCTCTTTTCTGTAGAAAACAAATCTAGGTAATCAAGATAAACATATGGATGCACTTAGAATTAATATTTATATACACGAGTTCTGATCCTGTGTTTGTGGGGTTCCTATGAAGGGCTTTTGATAGAGGGCTTCTTGAAGTTGGGAGACAGGCAAAGATAGGTTTCCCCAAAGCCTGGGTTGAAAAGAGTTAGACTGGGAGAGAGCTAATGAATTAAGAACAGCAGAAAGTTCAAACAGAATGAGTATGGAGAAGAGCCCACAGGATTTGGCAAAGGGAAGGCAACAGAGCTCTTTGTTAGTATCTGACTATCCCAGGGGGTGATGTTCACTGCAATTCAGGTACCGAAATAGTGCTAATTAGGTTCTTAGTAGAAGATACAAAAGAGCAAGCAATGATTCAATAAGCCTAGATACTTATCTCATACCATCCTGACTACCTTCTATCTGCTCTAGACCTCAGTTTAAGTGGCCTGAGAAATGGGTTAAATTTTTTTTTTTAAAGATTGAAGCCAATTCTCTGTGCTCTTAATGGTATGAGTGAAGTGGCAGAGAAGATAGTCCTACAGCCTCCCATATTTGGAATGGTAGGAAGGTGCCAGGAGGGGTGTGAGTGTGTGTTGGCAAGTAGTAGGTCAAGGGACGGAGTAAATGGAGGGATGCTGCTTGAGGGGATAAACCAACTTGTCTGGAGCTCTAGAAAATAGGTTTAATGATTCTAGAGTAGTGGTAAAAGGATCCCAATAGTGGACAAAGAGTAGCAGGATCAGGCCCCGTAGCAAGAGCAGCTCTAGTATCTACTTTATTTTTGCTGGGTGAAAAAAGGATGATTCTTTGATTTTTATTTTTTGCCATCAAAGAAAATGATGCTAATTACATCTCTTCCAAATTTCTAATGCAATCAGAACATTTAACTCCTACATCAAGCAAGGGTTGCTTTTTGATATTAAAGACACTTTTTGGCTTTGTAAGTAGTCTTTTACTGATTCTGGCATATGGGATAATTTGTGATTGGGAGCTACATATGACAGAAAAACAACTCAGGATTGCTCTGCTTCAGCTCACTGTTGTAACCTTGACTCACCTGTTTGAATAACCTAGATGATTCTGCAATAATGTATGGAGACCTGTATTGTGCCTTGATTATCTCTGAGGACAGACATCACATGGTTTGTTGTTCTCATATCTTCAGCCTGTTAAACTGACTGCTGATCTCATACTATTTTTAAAGATTTTCAAGTCACCAGTCAGATTGTATAGTCCCATTGAAGTTCGTAGGAAGATCTGCTGCAGGCAATCTTCTGGATGTTGTATTGTGTTCTTTCTTTTTGAATTGCATTGCAATAGAAAGAGGCTAAACCTTGATTCTTATTTACAAAAATGATGATAAACTCCAAAGTCTTTCTCCTTCCAATTTAGGGGATTCCAAGGTGTATGGACATTCAGACTAAGTCCCTCCTTTCCTCTTCTCCAGCTCCCTTGTGCTTCACCCTGACTTATTCCCTTTGTTCTTCCCCACTCCCAGCCCCACAGCACTTAAGTACATATCTGTAATTTATTTATATTGCTGTCCATCTGGTCTGTCTCCCCCTCTCTCTAGACTATAAGCTCATTGGGAGCAGGCAATGTGCCTGTTTATTGTTGTAGTGTACTCTCCCAAATGCTTAGTACAGTGCTCTGCACACAGTAAGCACTCAGTAAATGATTGAATGAATGAATGGTTTGGTGACAAGGGCACTGTAGAGTTCTCTTGGGCCGTTGGTATTTGATTTCCCAGTGGTAACCACACATGTGCGAATAGTGTTTTCTGAAAGCTCATTCCATATTCTCTTTTGGCAAATACTCACTTCCAGGTTAATTCACCACTTTCTAGGACCAGAACTTATAATAAATCAGGCATGGCAAAGACTGGAATTAAGGAGAGCCAAGTTGGGCTGAGCCCCAAGGTTTAGGTACATGCTGACTCTAGACTGTAAACTCCTTTGTTATACTGTACTCTCCTAAGCACTTAGAATAGTGCTCTGTTCTTGTTCTGGGAGACAGCACCAAGAAATTCCAGCAGGTGGTCTCCGTCCCTTACTAAAAATGCCATCAAATATTCAAATGTTAGCACCTGACAAGGGACAATGAGAGTTTTAGGAAAAGATTTTGTTAGATTCTTCTGGAGAGTAAACTATAGAAAAGCATTCATTGTAGGTATTCCATGCCCCACAGTCTTTTATTATTTGTGGTGGTTTTTGAAACTAAGTCAATTCATTTAAAATGGAGTATTGCATTTCAACTTTAAAGGCGGATGAGGCTTGGGGGAGAGAATTAAATATTAGGAGATAAGTATTGGGAGATTAACTATCAGTAATGACAGTCTTTATTCAATGCTTTCCACATGCTAAGCACTGAGGTAAATACAAGATAATCAGATTGGACACAGTCAATCCCTGTCTCACACAGGACTCATGGTCTGAGAGAGAGGGAAAGATTGTCCTCTTTTCCCCACTATACAGATGATGAAATTGAGATACAGAGAAATTGTGACTTCAAGATCACATAGCAGGCAAGTGGCAGAGATAGGACTAGAAAAAAAAATTATGTTATTTAAATGCTTACTATGTGCCTAGCACTTTTCTAAGTACGGGGGTAGATAAAAATTAATCGGGTTGGACACAGTCCCTGTTCCATGTGGGGCTCACAATCTTCATCCCCATTTTACAGATGAGGTGACTGAGGCACAGAGAATAATAATAATAATGATAGTGTATCTTAAGCACTTACTATATGCCAGGCAATGTACTAAGTGCTGAGAAGTTTAGTAACTTGTCCAAGGACACATAGCAGACCACTGGCAGAGCCAGGATTAGAACCCACAACCTCTGATTCCCAAGCCCGTAGTCTTGCCACTAGGTCATGCTGTTTCCGTACTTGTCTTGTGCTCTTTCCAATTATTGTAGATAATAGTTCAGATTTATTTCCTGGGAAGCAACTTAACTATTTTCACCAGTACTATTTTCCTCAGGTTGCCCTTTATTGAATATCTTATGGATTTTCTAATAGGATTGGTTATAATTATAAATTCAATTTATGTGAAAAATGCTCTGCAGTGACATAGTGATAGCTATTTAATATCAAGAGTTGTCAACAAATATTTGATAGGTCTGCTTTAGTGTTTTGCAAAATGTCTTGCGTCAGAGGATTTCAAAGTATTGTTCTATTGAAGGAGAAAACAGAGGCATGGAGAGGCTAAATGGCTTGTTCAATGTCATACCCATTCTGCTGGGAATTAACTCTAGGACTCCTGAGTCTCCATCCCCTGCGCTAGCTCATTGGCTACAATCCCTCCCATACGATTGGGATGCACTGTCTTGATGTTGAAAGCGCTCTTCCGTGGCACTCTTGCAGTTGTAATATTTTCCAAGAGACTCTTGCCAAGATAATGTTCTTCCCCAATGACTTTTAATTTGTAACTTTTAATGGGCTTCCACATAGACAAGACCAGTATTAAGTAGTGATCAACAGTCAGCAGCTTGAAATCAGATTATAACATGTAAATCTTCAGAGTATGCCCTCTCCCCTAGAACTTGAAACTTATAAACACAATGAAACATTTCTTTTATAATGTGCATAGAACGCATATGGTGTAAGATTAATATGCTACCAGGGGTCACAATTAGTGCAAGCAAAGATCTAACCAAGAAATGCTGAATACCCTTCCTCCCTTTGATTTGAAACCTAGCATGTCATTTCCAAGCCCCCAACCCAGCCACTTAAACCATATTTGCACTGCAGGGAAAGAAGAGGGATTAAAAAGCAATAGGGCAAAAGGAACTTGGATTGAGTGGGAATCAGTGTGACCTAGTGGGAAAAGACCTGGCCTGAGAGTCAGGGGACCTGGCTTCTAATCTGAGCTCCACCACTTGTGTGTGACTTTGGGAAAATCACTTCACTTCTCTGTGCCTCAGTTCCCTCATCTACAAGATGGAGACTCAATACCTGTTCACCTATGGAGTCTGATTATCTTGTGTTTACCCGAGCACTTAGGACAGTGCTTGACTCATAGTAAGTGCTCAGCAAATACTATTATTATTATTATTATTATTACGTGACAAGGAAAAAGAGAGCAAGGAATTAGAACCCTAGGAGTAAAAGAGTAGGAACTGATGAACTCCTACTGGGGGATTTGGAGGGGGCAAAGAGAGGGGACTATTCAGTGGGAAAAGAAGTAAGTTCCAAGTGGCATCAGAGGGAAAGAAATAGGTGATGAGTACAATATGAATATTACTCTTCATCTGATCCATCTGTTTGGAGGAGTTAAGGAAGGGAGGTGCAATATTTGAAGCATCAAATAGAGGTCTGGATCAGGCACTTTATCCTTACTATATTTAAGTATCCACTGAGTAGTGAATTTTCAACTGCAGTTAAAACCCTCATAAGTAGCAAGGTCCATGTGTTGGAGTTGTGGAAAAAAGAAAGTTATAAAATAGAGAGAGAGTGAGGAGTGATTAGGAAGACAGGGCAGGTAGTTTTGGCTATAGGAAAAGAGGGACCAGGAACAAAGATAGAGGGAGACTGGGCTAGTAAGGAGGAGGAAGCATTACTTCCCTGGCAAATTCACAAAAGCAGAAATTTAATCAGCCGTCATTTCAAGAGGAAATAATTTCCTCCAGGCTTACGTGGAACCACTCCAACCTCTCTCCTGCTATACGAACACACCTTCCCTCTTGCCTCCAGGATATCTACACATGGATGTTCCACTGACACCTCAAACTTAACATGTTTAAAACTCAACTTCTCCATCTTCCCTCCTAACCCCACTCCACCTTCTAACTTTTTCTATCTCTGACATCTCCACCATCCTCCCTGTCCCAGAAACCCATAACCTTGGTGTTATCTTCAACTCCTCACTATCTTTTAACTCTCACATTTAGGGTTTTGCTAAATCCTGCCAATTATTCCTCTCAACATTTCCTGAATCAGCCCCTTACTACTCCATCCAAATGGCCACCACCCTGCTTCAAGTTCTCATCTCACTATTAAACTACTATACCAATTTCCTCTCTGATTTTCCAGATATCAGCTTCTTCCCACTATTTGCTGCTGTCTGATATAAAAATGGGATTCAATCATTCTACCCATTCCTCAAAAACCTCCAATGACTATCCATTTCCCTCTCCATCAGGTGGCACCATAAAGGCTTAGCATCATTTGGCCCATTTATCAGGCAAAGTCCTTCCACATAACCCAGTGAGCAGCTGCTTTATCTCCATTGTCCATTGGTTTAGACTATGTAGTCACTGGCTTAATGAGAGTGGGGCAGATCTGGGGAATAGGGAAAGTGTGACAATCCATGTTCCCCGCTCCTGCCCCTTCTGGAGTGTTCAATGTGTCTCCCTCTCCATCCTTTCTATCCTCCAGAGGGGCTCCGGTGGCGTGATACCCCTGGAGCACCCTGTGTCCTCTCTGCCCTTCGGAGGTGCAGGGGCCATGGAAGCTGGGGGTTATGACAGCAGGTACGCACAGCACCACCCCCACCCCTGCCCCTAAGAGCATTGTGAGGCATTTGGGGTGGTGTGAGGCTCACAGGGGTAATACCCATCCTATTTGAAGAGCCTGGGCACAGCGCTGTGAGGCTCACAGGGAGTGTGTGAGGCTTGTGGGGATATTGGGTCAGTTCTTGGTCCCCTTCTGTTCTCTATCTACACTCACTCCCTTGGTGAACTCATTCGCTCCTATGGCTTCAACTATCAACTCTACACTGATGACACCCAAATCTACATCTCTGGCCCTGCTCTCTCTCCCTCCCTCCAGGCTCATATCTCCTTCTGCCTTCAGGACATCTCCATCTGGATGTCTGCCCTCCATCTAAAACTCAATATGTCCAAGACTGAACTCCTTATCTTCCCTCCCAAACCCTGCAGCCTCCCTGACGTTCCCGTCGCTGTAGACAGCACTACCACCCTTCCTGGCTCACAAGCCCGCAACCATGGTGTCATCCTCGACTCTGCTCTCTCGTTCAACCCCCACATCCAATCTGTCAC